>NC_137877.1:2253520-2268520 GCF_963924005.1 Protomyctophum bolini | reverse complement strand
TTGTTGTTGTTGTCTGTGTTTCTTCTTTGTGTGTACATTGTTTTTAACTTTTAGTACACGTTTATTCTGTATAAAACTAAAAATTAACTTTACGCCACTAAAACAAACGCACGCACGCGCACACACGCGCGCGCACACACACACACACACACACACACACACCATGGCTCCGTAGCCCGGGCAGGGAGTGAGTTCTGTGTTTCTCCTCAGAGCTGAGGTCCATCAGGCAGGAGGTGGTCTTCTTCTTCTTCTTCTTCTGGCGCCTCCCCTCCTCCTCCTCCTCCTCCATCTCCATGTCCTCCACACGCGCAGGAGCAGAGGAGGACAGCCCACAGCTACAGGGACACACACACACACACACACACACAGAGACGTGGGACAAGTAGTAGTAAGTAGTAGTAAGACAGACAGACAGACATGCTTTGCTGTTATTGGATGGCAGAACTTACAGGGGGGCGTGTCTGATGACTGGACAATCGTCTTCATAACTGGAACCCTCTGCTAGAGAAGACTGCAGGCTGTCATCTGATAGGAGGAGAGGAGAGGAGGAGGGGGGGAGGGGAGAGGAGAGGAGGGGGGAGAGGAGAGGAGAGGAGAGGAGAGGAGAGAGGAGAGGAGAGGAGAGGAGAGGAGAGGAGAGGAGGAGAGGAGAGGAGAGGGGAGAGGAGAGGAGAGGAGGGGGGAGGGGAGAGGAGAGGAGAGGAGAGGAGAGGAGAGGAGAGGAGAGGAGAGGAGAGGAGAGGAGAGGAGAGGAGAGGAGAGGAGAGGAGAGGAGAGGAGAGGAGAGAGGAGAGGAGAGGAGAGGAGGCCTCACTTACTTCCTGGACTAAAATGTTGTCTCAGTAAGTGCACCAAAGCATTATGGGAATTGTAGTCCACGAAGGAAGTGAGGCCAGTGCCCATGACATCATGGAGTCCATGGACACAAAAAGAACCCCTGCAGGAAAGTGTTTCTTGTCCCAAACATCATTTAAATGAGATAATAGTAAGGATTATGACCATAAAGTAACTGCCACTGACCTGACGTGTGACTGGTCAGCGAGGCGCTATCCCCCGCCCCCGCGCTGTGATTGGTCAGCGAGGCGCTATCCCCCCGCCCCTCCGCTGTGATTGGTCAGCGAGGCGCTATCCCCCGCCCCCGCGCTGTGATTGACATCCTCGACGTCCTGTGAGCGGGGTGGAGAGTCTCTGGAAGAAGTCTTGAAGCTCCACCTCGTCCGGGAATGACGAGTTCCTATTGGACCTCCAGCCGGTCGGTGGGCGGGCCTTAGGAGGACCGCTGTCCACGCGTGCGTCGGGCCCAAGCCCGGCCACCATTGGTGGGTTTGGTTCTGTAGAGGGAGATGGTGTCGTGTTGCTATACAGAGAGAGAGAGAGAGAGAGAGAGAGAGAGAGAGACACAGAGAGATAGAGACAGAGAGAGAGAGAGAGAGAGAGAGAGAGAGAGAGAGAGACACAGAGAGAGACACAGAGAGAGAGACACAGAGAGAGAGAGACAGAGAGAGAGAGAGAGAGAGAGAGAGAGAGAGAGAGAGAGAGAGAGAGAATGATCACATTTGATGATGATAGAACACGATAGAACTATTTCACTTACGACAACATTTTACAGGCACATAAAAGAGTTAATAAACGTTCTTGTGAAACTATCATTTACACTATTTTTACACTATTATATACTAAGTATAAGTATAAAGTGTGACTGTGTTGTAGTAGTAGAATCAATGTATGAAATAGATGACCTAAATAAGAACAGTATAATGTATAATATATAGTGAGTACAGTCAGAACAGAGACTGTAATGCATTGGTTCAAGTTAAAATAAATATCAATACTGTATAAATACTGTACATTGTGGCGGTGTTTGGGGTTTGGCTTCTGGACGACAGAGGGCTGGGGGTGGCAGGTCTTCCCCGGGTCCAGAGCTTCGTTCTGGGGCTACTCTTCTGAGAAGAGCCCTGGGGGGCAGAACCAACCATGGAGGAGTCAGAACCAAAACCCAGTCAGGACCGGGTGGAACCAACCATGGAGGAGTCAGGACCAAAACACAGTCAGGACCGGGTAGAACCAACCATGGAGGAGTCAGAACCAAAACCACATCAAACATCACGTGGCACTCGTGAGCTTGTAGATCTGCTATTTTTAGAGAAATCCTGAAAATGTGGCGAAAATCTTTGAATATATATTCTTTCAGGTGCTCTTTCAAGGGGGGGGGGGGGTCCCTGGAACAACATATTTTTAGATGGGGGTCCACGGTCAAATACAGATAATTCTGCGGGTCCTTGACATGAAAAAGGCACCACTGATATAGAAACATTATTCTTATGTTTTTTTTAAACTGTAAATGATTTAGAAAACATTGTGTAGAATCTGCTCTCAGGTCTAAATGGGTTAAACCTTACATTACAAGAGAATTTTGGACTAAAAGGCTTTCTAACCTTTATTTGTAGTTGTTACGTCCCCCACCAAGAGGTCCAGGTGTTATTTGTAGTTGTTACGTCCCCACCAAAGAGGTCCAGGTGTTATTTTGTAGTTGTTACGTCCCCACCAAAGAGGTCCAGGTGTTATTTGTAGTTGTTACGTCCCCACCAAAGAGGTCCAGGTGTTATTTGTAGTTGTTACGTCCCCACCAAAGAGGTCCAGGTGTTATTTGTAGTTGTTACGTCCCCACCAAAGAGGTCCAGGTGTTATTTGTAGTTGTTACGTCCCCACCAAAGAGGTCCAGGTGTTATTTGTAGTTGTTACGTCCCCCACCAAAGAGGTCCAGGTGTTATTTGTAGTTGTTACGTCCCCACCAAAGAGGTCCAGGTGTTATTTTGTAGTTGTTACGTCCCCACCAAAGAGGTCCAGGTGTTATTTGTAGTTGTTACGTCCCCACCAAAGAGGTCCAGGTGTTATTTGTAGTTGTTACGTCCCCACCAAAGAGGTCCAGGTGTTATTTGTAGTTGTTACGTCCCCACCAAAGAGGTCCAGGTGTTATTTGTAGTTGTTACGTCCCCAACAAAGAGGTGCAGGTGTTATTTGTAGTTGTTACGTCCCCACCAAAGAGGTCCAGGTGTTATTTGTAGTTGTTACGTCCCCACCAAAGAGGTCCAGGTGTTATTTTGTAGTTGTTACGTCCCCACCAAAGAGGTCCAGGTGTTATTTGTAGTTGTTACGTCCCCACCAAAGAGGTCCAGGTGTTATTTGTAGTTGTTACGTCCCCACCAAAGAGGTCCAGGTGTTATTTGTAGTTGTTACGTCCCCACCAAAGAGGTCCAGGTGTTATTTGTAGTTGTTACGTCCCCACCAAAGAGGTCCAGGTGTTATTTGTAGTTGTTACGTCCCCCACCAAAGAGGTCCAGGTGTTATTTGTAGTTGTTACGTCCCCACCAAAGAGGTCCAGGTGTTATTTGTAGTTGTTACGTCCCCACCAAAGAGGTCCAGGTGTTATTTGTAGTTGTTACGTCCCCACCAAAGAGGTCCAGGTGTTATTTTGTAGTTGTTACGTCCCCACCAAAGAGGTCCAGGTGTTATTTGTAGTTGTTACGTCCCCACCAAAGAGGTCCAGGTGTTATTTTGTAGTTGTTACGTCCCCACCAAAGAGGTCCAGGTGTTATTTGTAGTTGTTACGTCCCCACCAAAGAGGTCCAGGTGTTATTTGTAGTTGTTATGTCCCCACCAAAGAGGTCCAGGTGTTATTTGTAGTTGTTACGTCCCCACCAAAGAGGTCCAGGTGTTATTTGTAGTTGTTACGTCCCCCACCAAAGAGGTCCAGGTGTTATTTGTAGTTGTTACGTCCCCACCAAAGAGGTCCAGGTGTTATTTGTAGTTGTTACGTCCCCCACCAAAGAGGTCCAGGTGTTATTTGTAGTTGTTACGTCACCACCAAAGAGGTCCAGGTGTTATTTGTAGTTGTTACGTCCCCACCAAAGAGGTCCAGGTGTTATTTTGTAGTTGTTACGTCCCCACCAAAGAGGTCCAGGTGTTATTTGTAGTTGTTACGTCCCCCACCAAAGAGGTCCAGGTGTTATTTGTAGTTGTTACGTCCCCAACAAAGAGGTCCAGGTGTTATTTGTAGTTGTTACGTCCCCACCAAAGAGGTCCAGGTGTTATTTTGTAGTTGTTACGTCCCCACCAAAGAGGTCCAGGTGTTATTTGTAGTTGTTACGTCCCCACCAAAGAGGTCCAGGTGTTATTTTGTAGTTGTTACGTCCCCACCAAAGAGGTCCAGGTGTTATTTGTAGTTGTTACGTCCCCACCAAAGAGGTCCAGGTGTTATTTGTAGTTGTTATGTCCCCACCAAAGAGGTCCAGGTGTTATTTGTAGTTGTTACGTCCCCACCAAAGAGGTCCAGGTGTTATTTGTAGTTGTTACGTCCCCCACCAAAGAGGTCCAGGTGTTATTTGTAGTTGTTACGTCCCCACCAAAGAGGTCCAGGTGTTATTTGTAGTTGTTACGTCCCCACCAAAGAGGTCCAGGTGTTATTTGTAGTTGTTACGTCCCCCACCAAAGAGGTCCAGGTGTTATTTGTAGTTGTTACGTCCCCACCAAAGAGGTCCAGGTGTTATTTGTAGTTGTTATGTCCCCACCAAAGAGGTCCAGGTGTTATTTGTAGTTGTTACGTCCCCACCAAAGAGGTCCAGGTGTTATTTGTAGTTGTTACGTCCCCACCAAAGAGGTCCAGGTGTTATTTGTAGTTGTTACGTCCCCCACCAAAGAGGTCCAGGTGTTATTTGTAGTTGTTACGTCCCCCACCAAAGAGGTCCAGGTGTTATTTGTAGTTGTTACGTCCCCCACCAAAGAGGTCCAGGTGTTATTTGTAGTTGTTACGTCCCCACCAAAGAGGTCCAGGTGTTATTTGTAGTTGTTACGTCCCCCACCAAAGAGGTCCAGGTGTTATTTGTAGTTGTTACGTCCCCACCAAAGAGGTCCAGGTGTTATTTGTAGTTGTTACGTCCCCCACCAAAGAGGTCCAGGTGTTATTTGTAGTTGTTACGTCCCCACCAAAGAGGTCCAGGTGTTATTTTGTGCAAAAGTGCATTATTGGCTATTTCCCTATACAATAAGCCCTCAATGGGGGTTGGGTTTTTGTGATAATAATAATAAATAATTTCCTCTATCCATTTCTGAAAATGTGTACTTGTATCTGTACTGTACTTGTATGTGTACTTGTATCTGTACTGTACTTGTATCTGTACTGTACTTGTATGTGTACTTGTATCTGTACTGTACTTGTATCTGTACTGTACTTGTATGTGTACTTTGTATCTTTGTTTGTCGTATAATCAACAAGTCCGGCTACACACCTTCAGGGGCGTCGTCTCCACTAGCTCCACCCCCAGCGGACAGTAGTTGGAGTCGTCAACCTCGACGAGCTCTTTCCTCTTGGCGGCCAATGGCGTGCTCCGTTGTGCAGAGGCGGCCAATGGGGCGCTCTGCCGCTCAGAGGCATTGTGGGTGTTGTGGTTCTGGGGAGGTAAGCTGCGAACCAGGGCCAGGCTGTGGAAATCCCCACAAGCCACCTGTGTGCAAACACACATTGAGATTAACGTTTAAGTTAACTTAAGATTAAGTTAGTAGTTACAACGATAACTATAATAAACATAATATTAACACACACACGTGCACTGCACGCACACACGCACACGCACACGCACACGTACACATACACGCACACACACACACACACACACGCAAGATGTGTTTGAATTTGAAATAGCTCACAAGTGGGATTTGGCAATAGCTTCGCTTTGAGGTTACAAACCACTGATAAACACACACACACGCACACACCCACACACACACACACACACACACACATGCGCGCACACACACACACACACACACACACACACACACACACACACACACACACACACACACACACACACACACATACACACACACACACACACACACACACACACACATACCTGAATGACGTGTCTGCCTGCCAAGTGTTCCACCTGAAACATGAACACAAAGGTAATGATAATGATAATGAACTTTATTTATTTAGCACCTTTCAGAGCAAGGTTCCAAAGTGCTGTACAGTACAAGGTTAAAAAACACAAACAACATAATATGGAAAATCATAATCACGGGCAGTTTAAAAACTAGAAACATAAAGAAAAGAAGACAACATAGCAGCAGTTAAAAACTAGAACTGCACTCTGTCGAGCATGCTTGTTGCACACTAGTAGGCCATAAATGCCATAAATATTATTATTATTATTATTATTATTATTACTAATGCGCAAGCAGAGCGCGCAAGTACTTTCCCCAGGCAGACCTTGTGTGGCTTCCAGACAGGGAAGGTTTTGGTGACCAGGCCCAGCTGGCACCCGGAGCCCCAGGACCAGACCTCCTGCTGGGCGGACACGGCCAGGGTGTGTTCCCTCCCGCACGACACGCCCACCACCCGGACCCCCACCGGAGGCACCACGTCACCGTCCACGATGCTGACCGGAGACGCTTCGGACACGAAGAGAGGCCCTCTGGCTGTCAAAGAGAGGAGGGGAGGGGAGGAAATTAAAAGACTTCAGTGCACTGTGCCTACATGTCTAAGCATAATGCAAGGAATAAATGCATTCGCCATGTATCCGAAGGAAGTCTGATCCAATCACTTTTAGATTTCTCCAGTTTAATCCTGAGTTTAAGTTTTGTTGTGTTCAAGATCTGATTTTAGGCATTATGTTTAAGCCTCCAGGAAAATCCGTGTTGAGGTTCTTAATCCACTGTTTTTCATTAAAACGTCTTTGTCCTAAAACTGTCCAGTTAGGATTGTGTTGAAGTCCAGCGCATTTTAGGGCTTCAATGCCGTGAGCCATGAAATGTTGCACAAATCTTGTGGTTGTCTTTTTTGCATTGTTAATATTGTATCTGTGTCGTCCCAGCCTAGTACCTATTGTTTTACCTGTTGTTGTTTTAGGGGAGGGGAGGGGAGGGGAGGGGAGGGGAGGGGAGGGGAGGGGAGGTTAACCGAATAACCACAGTGTTTGTAGAGCAGTGGTTTCAGGCCATAAAGCTGCAATAAGCAATAATATGTAAAAGAAATAATAATAATAATCAGACAGCCAGCAATGGGTAGAACGCTCGCAAAAGAATGAGTCTCTGTGACACATCTAGGGGCCGTGTGAGGCGTTGTGAGCTTCTAGGTCTGCTATTTTCACAATTGTTCCCTTTTTCTTAATATTATTTGACAATTGGGCCAATGTTTGAACAGTTTCTTTTTTTACAGAATAGAAAAAAATAGCTTGGACCTTCCTCAGGAAGTCAGGCTTGTTATTACTTGTTATTTAACCCATTCTGGGCGGGAACCCCTTTTGGTGTTAGCATTATGTTATGCTTTAGCTATTGAAAAATAGCAGATCTACAAGCTTGTATAGGTCTGCTATTTCAAGCTTGTATAGGTCTGCTATTTTTGAAAATTCGAACGACTGACATAGAAACATAGCTTTTTCATAAAACTGTCAGGATGTATAGAAGAACATTTTTAGAATCTGATCTCAGGTCAAAAAATGGGATATATACTTGTTTATTTATGTTTTCCTCCATGGAAGAAAAAGGGGAACAGGGTGTGAAGAAGAGTGAAAGTGAAACTAACCGGTGTCTTGGTCTCTCTCTCTCCCCCCGTGCGGCGGTGTGTCCCTCTCTCTCCCCGCCGTCAGCCCACACTGTCCCGCGGCGTTCTCCCCCCACGTGAACACTGCGCCCTGATCGCTGAGCGCCGCGCAGTGGAAGCCCCCCGCCGCCACGCGCACCACGGCCTGGCCAATCAGAGCGCTCTCCATCAGGGGAGAGGAGGCCGGGACCGCCAGGCCCCGACCACGCCACGGCAGCTCTCCGAACGTATACACCACGCCACCTGGAGGAGAGCAAGGATAAAAAGTATATAAACATTGTTCAAAACATGTATATATACAGTATATATATATATGATTGTGATGATTGTGATCAACTACTTTCAACTTTCAACTACTGCACACCCCACTTTGGACAACATTCCACACGTCCTAGACTCTTCTCCCTTGTCTACAACACCCTGGACAACGCTCCACACGTCCTAGACTCTTCTCCCTTCTCTACAACACCCAGGACTACGCTCCACACGTCCCAGACTCTTCTCCCTTCTCTACAACACCCTGGACAACGCTCCACACGTCCCAGACTCTTCTCCCGTCTCTAAAACACCCAGGACTACGCTCCACACGTCCCAGACTCTTCTCCCTTGTCTACAACAACCTGGACTACGCTCCACACGTCCCAGACTCTTCTCCCTTGCCTACAACACCCAGGACTACGCTCCTCGGCTCTCGCACGCACACACCTTGTGTGAGTATGAGTCCATGGTTGGCCCCCAGGGCAGCTTGGACGACAGGTCTGGACAGCAGCACTCTGTCGATGAGGGGCCCCTCGCTGGAAGAACCCGACTGCCACAGGTGGAGAACACCTCTCTCTGTAGAGGGGGCCCAGGGGGGCCCCCGATCCTCATCTGTAGAGGGGGGCCCCCGATCCTCATCCACAGAGCTGTGGAGCGCGCACGCACACGCACGCACGCATGCACGCACGCACACATACGCACGCACGCACACACACAAACACACACACACACACACGCACAAACGCACACACACACACACACTCACACACACACACACACAATATGACATATAGAAACATAGATTTTTCAGGAAACTTTTAGGGTTTAGAAGTCTTTTTTTTATATTTTTAATCTGCCTGCAGGTCCAAATGGGTTCAACAAGAGAAGTAATTAATTTACTCATAAATACTGACCCCTATGTAGCGCCACCAGGGGATTCCATCTACTTAAACTGAATTTACTGAAACATTTGTTTTAACTGCAAGCTGGTATATTGGAAATCGGGGCATCTCGAGGAGATACACGCGATAGTGCAGTTGTGCGTGCGTGCGTGCGTGCCGTGCATGTGTGTGTGTGTGTGTGTGTGCGTGCGTGCATGCGTGTGTGCGTGCGTGCGTGCCGTGCGTGTGTGCGTGCGTGCGTGCGTGCGTACTTTCTGTTCTCCATTAGTGCAGCTTCTTCATTGCAGTTCATAATGAAACCATTGTTGCCACACTGTGGGGTCGTCCATCTACACGCCGGCCTCACGTGTTGGAACAGCCACCAGCGACTCTTCTGGGGAACGGAGAGATTATAGAACGAAAAGGAAACAAAATTAATCTATGAAGGAGATTTTAAGAAATGCTCTCCTTGACCAAAGAGCCATAGAGCACCGAAGTCACTTATAGGTCACTCGCTCATCCCCTGGTTCAGGGAAGTAATTCTCTGTATCGTTTTATTGTTTATTGTTTATAAGGATCCCCATTAGCTTTTGCCTTGACAAAAGCTAGTCTTCCTGGGGTCCGACACAGACAAACATTTAACATTTAACAAAAGGCAATACTTACAATTGTTTACAAACACTAACTCAAAATAAAACATAGTAAAACCGTCAGTCACTCTTATGTGATACAGTCTGTTTCTTCTAGCGAAAGTCTATCTATTTCAGCAGCAGTATAACATTAAGCGTTTTCTCTCTCAGTCAGTTGATTCTTCATCTCCATATGAGTGAAACGGCCGGGATGACATGTTTGTTTTTTTCAAACACAGTTCTTCAAACACAGATCTAAAATCCCTAATGCAAATAAAAAGTACATGAACCTGTGGATTTGCGCCCTCTACCGATATTGACGTCAGACTTCGATGCTCCATACAGAATACTATATACAACAAACAACTCACAGGCACATTTGCAAATAAAGCATTATGAAAAAACCATACACTTCAAATTACGGTAGTGTTTAACGCATTGCAAATGACAATATTAAAGTCATTATTGCATTACTAGTGACATGTGATGTGATGTCACTGTGATGGACACATGTCACTGATGCATTATGACATTAACCCACGGGAGGGCCTTTTGGTGTTAAAGCATTATTCATCGTTATACTTTAGCTATTGAAAAATCTATGTGGTGCAAATCTTTGAATATATTATTCTTTCAGAGCGAACGTTTTTAACTCAAACCTTTGCTTCTGGGAGGTCCCTGGAACAACATTTTATCAGACGGGGGTCGGCGGCCAATTACATATAATTTTTGGGGTCCTTGACATGAAATATTGAGCACCACTGATATAGAAATTCAGGTATAGGTATTTCGGAAAACGGTCATGATTTACAAAACATTTTTTTTAAACGTCGACGTCAGGCCGAAATGGGTTAAAGTGATGGACACATGAATGCATTAGTAATTGATTGAAATGCCTTTTGCATAATGAGCTCTTTTAATGAAAACTACATTTACTTAACATACAACTTTTCTTCCGTAATATAATTCAAAAAGTGAAACTTTCATATATTATCACTTCATTGTGCATAAAGTGAAGTGTTTAAAACCTTTTATTTTTATTTTTTAATCTTGATGATTATGGAATACAGCTCATGAAAATCAAAATCTCCACAAAGAAACGATATTTTTTAATCAAGAAATGTCAACTATCTGAAAAGCATATTAATGTATGCAGTCTGGGCTACTTTTGAACAAATTAACTTACAGTGCTGTAAAATATCATTTTGGATTTGATTTATTTGATATATTCATGATACAATTCATAGGAGAGCAGTACAGACTTTTACTTGTAAAGGAACATTTCTACATTAATAAGCTTATTGCTACATTTACTAAATAAAAATTAAATACAAATCCTAACAAATTGTGACTATTTGAGTTAGAATTTGAAAGCAGTACTTTTACTTAGTATTCAGAGTTTGATAAAGAACAGATCTA
Organism: Protomyctophum bolini; assembly: GCF_963924005.1. Taxonomy (NCBI): domain Eukaryota; kingdom Metazoa; phylum Chordata; class Actinopteri; order Myctophiformes; family Myctophidae; genus Protomyctophum; species Protomyctophum bolini. The sequence goes on along the minus strand of NC_137877.1, from coordinate 2,257,730 downwards.
CAAGCTGTCGACGAGTGTCGGCGTGAGGCAACGTTGTTGTCAACTTGTAGATCGGCTCTTTCTCGCGGCGTCAGCAGCACTTTAAGGAACTTAAAGTTAATCTGTCCAGCTTTTTCTGGGTCTGCCGAAAATAGCCGATCTACGAGCTAATCGAAAACAGCCGATCTAACAAGCTCATCGAAAACAGCCGATCTAACAAGCTCACGATCGGCACACGCAACTAACAAATCACGCCGTCCATCCCAAACTAAAACTTACCGAGGTTGGTTGAAGATCAGACAGTCCTCCTTTATCCGCCTTAAAATAACATTGTCATTATAAATAGACTTGTAAATACGACCGTTTTAAAGCTACACAAACGGGCTGCAGTAGAGGTTTAAAATAAATGGTAGATCTGAAACCGTAAGGGTTTGTGAAGCTATAATGTCAGTTGACGGCTGACGGCATGGGTTGTGTTGTTGTGGGAAGTGACTGAGTGAGTGTGTGTGTGGGAGGGGGGGAAGGAGGGGGGTGACGGTAGCCGCCGAGGGTCAAACATCACGGCAGCGACTCTCAACCTGCAGCCGAGGAGCAGGACACACTGGAAACATTATTATCATTTTTTTTAATTATTATTATTATATTATTTACTTACGATACTTTTCATTGGTGAAATATTTATTAAACACACACGCACGCACACACACACACACCGACTCAATGTCAGATAATCCCCACATTATCCTACAACAATTTATGTGAACAGACTTCACTGTAGTAGCTGTTCATACATTATATTTGTACTTAGGCTGTTCTGCTGTCATGAAAGTTTATAGTTAGAGAAATTCAAAGTCCAGTCGTCTGCTGTCCAGCCTTGGCCTTACGGGTCCATTTGGTTTAATTTTACGCTCTCAAGAATACAAATAGGCCTAATTTAGTGTAGAGAAAATTAGAATGTAGAATAATTGTTAATTTGATCAACGTTTGCCTGTTTGGAATTGTGGACAAAATCCTTTCCAACAACAACGAAATACTCAAAGTTTGGGGTCCGAGAGGCTAAATGTAATAAAACGGTGGTCCGTGGTCTGAAAAGCCGAATGAAGGAACTTTGACGTGAACAGAGTATGTTTATAGCCTGTGTAATGTAATTCAGTTCGTCAAGAAGTCAGCCCTTGTGCCGTGACATTGTCTCGCAATGCCGTGACCCGGATTCGAACCGGGGTTGCTGCGGCCACAACGCAGAGTACTAACCACTATACGATCACGGCGAGCTACCGGGGCTTAGCGACGCTCTGGGAGCTTTCACTTCAAGTAGGTCTGCTCCTATAGTGTGACGTGAGTTTTGACTATTGCTGTATTGACGTATGGTTCTTTCTGCTTTGGCAATGTAAACGTATGTTTTCTCATGCCAATAAAGCCCTTTGAATTTAATTGTGACGTGTGACATTTTAGTAATGTAATTAGAGACAGTAGGCCTATGACAAAGTTCCACCACTGCCCTAGTGGCTGCATATGGACCGCTATAATAATATATATTTATAATAATAGTAATAACATAAACATAAGTAACACATGAGACAGTGCAAAACTGCAAACACACAATATGTTCACAAAGTGAACCAAAGTGAGTCCATTGATTTCGTTGAGGGTACAGGTGTTGAATAAATGAATACATAAGTATATATTTTTTAGAAGTAACATAGTTGTAGCAGATATAGTGTAGGCCTTTTTTTCATGAGTCATGGCAAACTTATTTAACAGGATGTGGTAAGTATATAGGCTTTCTTTCTTTCTGTTTTTATTATATATATATTTTTTTTGTATTCTTTTTGTATTATTTTTTCTATTCCATTTAACATTAATGTTCCCTGTCGGGGAATCGAACCCCGGTCTCCCGCGTGACAGGCGGAGATACCGCCCATTTATGCATACATGGTGTAATGCTACCTCCTTGTGGTGATAAATGACTACTACAGTGAAGTCAGTTCACAGAAGTTGTTGTATAGTCTATGTGGGGATTATCTGACGAGGTACCATTTGATTGGGCAAAACCTTACTAGATTATACTAAGTAATATAACCCTTCCATAGGAGTATCTTTTTATATTTTCCAAGAATCAAGAATCCTAAGCAAGCTATAAGAACCTAATATCTGTCTAACAGTAGATTATCTGTACAGTGAAGCTATGGGTATAATACATTATAGAACCTAATATCTGTCTAACAGTAGATGATATGTACAGTGAAGCTGAGTGCTAAGCTGAAACAACAGGTCTGGGAATGCCCATATATGGACCTTTTTTCCTTTTTTAAAAATTGACGTTTTCGTCAAATGTGTGCTCATTAGTAGGCCTAAGGCCAGGCGGGGCCTCAGGCCAGCCCAGTTAGGGCCCAGTTAGGGCCTATGCAGATATAGGGCCTTCATTTTCAGGCCTGTTGAGAACTCGGCTGCCGAGCATTTTTTTTCATGAAAAAAAATGAGTAGTGATATGGCTGACTGAGTAAAATAAAACAACCTGAAAATACATAGCTATAAGTGAAGAGCAATTTCCGCAATTACCATTTCCGCAATTTCCATTTCCGCAATTTCCATTTCCACCATTTCCGCAATTACCATTTCCGCAATTTCCGCAATTTCCGCAGTTTCCATTTCCGCATTTTCCGCAATTTCCATTTCCACCATTTCCGCAATTTCCGCAATTACAATTTACGCAATTTACGCAATTTCCATTTCCGCAATTTCCATTTCCATTTCCAACTATTAATGGCAGCTGGGTTTCATCTTTCAAATAAAATAGAATTCTGTCTGTTTAGCTATAAAATTATGTCAGGGAATAGGGATACACAGTATATGTCTTTCATTTGCATTGCATCTCCCCCCCCCCCCCCCCCCCCCAAGCTTTTATTTTCGTTCGAGTAATAGTACAACTCTAATAGTATTACTTATAATAATGTAATTAAAGATAACTTCATTCAGATATTTATTTTTATTTCATTTTCCAGATTTTTTTTTCTTCATTTTTTTAGATTTTCATTGGTGGGCCAGTCATAATGGGCCTGAGGTTGAGTATCACTGCTATAGAGCGCCGCAGTCCTGCCCCCTTTCAGAAAAGCGAATGGCCCAGGAAGTGGAAGCCCCATGCATTCTCCCATCGGCACTTTTAATATAATTTATTTAAAGACGGTTACGCCGCGGACAAAGCCAATTCGGATCGTGACGAATCATGACAATGAACACAATATTTTGGGCCGATCAAATAATTTATAAGACGAAAAATAAAACAAATAGTGTTGTCTCCTGACTTTCTTTTCTTCTTTCTAATGATTTGATCGTCCCAAAATATTGTGTTCATTGTCATGATTCGTCACGATCCAAATTGGCTTTGTCCGCGGCGTAACCGTCTTTAAATAAATTATATTAAAAGTGCCGATGGGAGAATGCATGGGGCTTCCACTTCCTGGGCCACTCGCTTTTCTGAAAGGGGGCGCGCGGGGACTGCGGCGCTCTATAGTCCTATACCCTAATAAAATGAGCAGGGGGAAAAGCAAAGCCCAACGTCGAGGTAAAAATAAGCAGACTTGGCAACCCCGCTAGTGTACTGTAGCTTAATCCGTTATAGAGAGGTGAGATAGTGAAAGTGTGCGTGTGCCTTTTTTAGAAGCAATTGTGTGTGTCGGGTATTACACAGGGGTCAAGAGTATACTGTATATGAGCTATCTGTGTGTATTAAAAAAAAGCAGTGCAGAGGAAATGTGTGTGTGTGTGTGTGTGTGTGTGTGTGTGTGTGTGTGTGTGTGTGTGTGTGTGTGTGTGTGTGTGTGCGTGCGTGGCGTGCGTGCGTGGCGTGCGTGCGTGGCGTGCGGTGTCCAAGTGGGCGGTATATCTTGATGGACGAGTATCGTGACTTCTCCCAGCTTCCTGGGAGGAAGAGGCCGTATCTCACCAGTGCAGTTTTGGGGGGGGGGGATATCTAAATTGCATGCTTGCCTTTATATTGATTAGAACGCTGAGTTTTCCCCGTGTATACACTTGTGTATCCCGAGATAACTGCTGTGCAAGCTATGCATTTACACACACACACACACACACACACACAGTCTCTCACACACACACACACACACACACACACACACACACAGTCTCTCTCACACACACACAGTCTCTCACACACACACACACACACACACACACACACACACACACACACACACACACACACACACACAGTCTC
>NC_137877.1:2236020-2248520 GCF_963924005.1 Protomyctophum bolini | reverse complement strand
TGTAGTTACAGTATAGTGTGGTGTAGTTACGGTATAGTGTGGTGTAGTTACAGTATAGTGTGGTGTCGTTACAGTATAGTGTGGTGTAGTTACAGTATAGTGTGGTGTAGTTACAGTATAGTGTGGTGTAGTTACAGTATAGTGTGGTGTAGTTACGGTATAGTGTGGTGTAGTTACAGTATAGTGGGGTGTAGTTACGGTATAGTGTGGTGTAGTTACAGTATAGTGTGGTGTAGTTACAGTATAGTGTGGTGTAGTTACAGTATAGTGTGGTGTAGTTACGGTATAGTGTGGTGTAGTTACAGTATAGTGTGGTGTAGTTACGGTATAGTGTGGTGTAGTTACAGTATAGTGTGGTGTCGTTACAGTATAGTGTGGTGTAGTTACGGTATAGTGTGGTGTAGTTACGGTATAGTGTGGTGTAGTTACAGTATAGTGTGGTGTAGTTACGGTATAGTGGGGTGTAGTTACAGTATAGTGTGGTGTCGTTACAGTATAGTGGGGTGTAGTTACAGTATAGTGTGGTGTAGTTACAGTATAGTGTGGTGTAGTTACAGTATAGTGTGGTGTAGTTACAGTATAGTGTGGTGTAGTTACAGTATAGTGTGGTGTAGTTACAGTATAGTGTGGTGTAGTTACGGTATAGTGTGGTGTAGTTACGGTATAGTGTGGTGTCGTTACGGTATAGTGTGGTGTAGTTACAGTATAGTGTGGTGTAGTTACAGTATAGTGTGGTGTAGTTACAGTATAGTGTGGTGTCGTTACAGTATAGTGGGGTGTAGTTACAGTATAGTGGGGTGTAGTTACAGTATAGTGTGGTGTAGTTACAGTATAGTGTGGTGTAGTTACAGTATAGTGTGGTGTAGTTACAGTATAGTGTGGTGTAGTTACAGTATAGTGTGGTGTAGTTACAGTATAGTGTGGTGTAGTTACAGTATAGTGTGGTGTAGTTACAGTATAGTGTGGTGTCGTTACAGTATAGTGTGGTGTAGTTACAGTATAGTGTGGTGTAGTTACAGTATAGTGTGGTGTAGTTACAGTATAGTGTGGTGTAGTTACGGTATAGTGTGGTGTAGTTACAGTATAGTGTGGTGTCGTTACAGTATAGTGTGGTGTAGTTACAGTATAGTGTGGTGTAGTTACAGTATAGTGTGGTGTAGTTACAGTATAGTGTGGTGTAGTTACGGTATAGTGTGGTGTAGTTACAGTATAGTGGGGTGTAGTTACGGTATAGTGTGGTGTAGTTACAGTATAGTGTGGTGTAGTTACAGTATAGTGTGGTGTAGTTACAGTATAGTGTGGTGTAGTTACGGTATAGTGTGGTGTAGTTACAGTATAGTGTGGTGTAGTTACGGTATAGTGTGGTGTAGTTACAGTATAGTGTGGTGTAGTTACGGTATAGTGTGGTGTAGTTACAGTATAGTGGGGTGTAGTTACGGTATAGTGTGGTGTAGTTACAGTATAGTGTGGTGTAGTTACAGTATAGTGTGGTGTAGTTACAGTATAGTGTGGTGTAGTTACGGTATAGTGTGGTGTAGTTACAGTATAGTGTGGTGTAGTTACGGTATAGTGTGGTGTAGTTACAGTATAGTGTGGTGTAGTTACAGTATAGTGTGGTGTAGTTACAGTATAGTGTGGTGTAGTTACGGTATAGTGTGGTGTAGTTACAGTATAGTGTGGTGTAGTTACGGTATAGTGTGGTGTAGTTACAGTATAGTGTGGTGTAGTTACAGTAGTGTGGTGTAAAGTAGCGAAAAGTAGACATCGCCGGCATTTGTGGGAAAAGTACTCAAATGTTTTACTTAAGTAAAAGTATAAATACTGCAATCATGTAGATGTACTCCGTTACAAGTAGAAGTCCTGTATTCAGAATGTACTCAAGTAAAAGTACAAAAGTATTGGCATAAGATGTACTTAAAAGTACTAAATGTAAAAGCACTCATTGTGCAGAAAGTTCAAAATGTGTACAAAATCTTTTGAAAATAGCGGATCTAGCGGCTATTTTCAAATGGCCGAAATGTAAAGGGTTGAAGTGGTTTGTTTTCTAATCAAAATTAAAATATCCAAAGTAACTATATAGTAACTAAAGTTTTCAAATTATTGTAGTGGATTAAAAGTAAACATTTTGGCTCCGATATGTAGTGGAGTTGAAGTAAAAGTACTGGAAATTGGAAATAGTCAAGTAAAGTACAAAGTCCTCAATTTGTTTTTAAGAAAACTGTTTGGATTTAAAAATAGGCCTTTATACATTTATTAGAATCAGCTTCAGGTCTTAATGGGTTATAAATAAGCACGCCCTATTTTATACTTGAGTCAATTTGAAAATAGCCAATCGACAAGCTCACAACGCAACAGGGATTTCAACAAGAAACTTGTGAAATCGAAATTGGAAAGCAAAGGAAAGGTACCATGTTTACCCTGGGTATAACTGGACTAAGGAAAGGAAAGGTACTATGTTTACCCTGGGTATAACTGGACTAAGGAAAGGAAAGGTACTATGTTTACCCTGGGTATAACTGGACTAAGGAAAGGAAAGGTACTATGTTTACCCTGGGTATAACTGGACTAAGGAAAGGAAAGGTACTATGTTTACCCTGGGTATAACTGGACTAAGGAAAGGAAAGGTACTATGTTTACCCTGGGTATAACTGGACTAAGGAAAGGAAAGGTACTATGTTTACCCAGGGTATAACTGGACTAAGGAAAGGAAAGGTACTATGTTTACCCTGGGTATAACTGGACTAAGGAAAGGAAAGGTACTATGTTTACCCTGGGTATAACTGGACTAAGGAAAGGAAAGGTACTATGTTTACCCTGGGTATAACTGGACTAAGGAAAGGAAAGGTACTATGTTTACCCAGGGTATAACTGGACTAAGGAAAGGAAAGGTACTATGTTTACCCTGGGTATAACTGGACTAAGGAAAGGAAAGGTACTATGTTTACCCTGCAGGGTAACTGGACTAAGCTCCAGAACTTGTTTACAGCCAGGCCCTGCTCATAGAACATTTCTTGGTAGAGGTGCAATGCCTTGCTCAAAGGGCACTTCAGCGGTGGTATTAATTTTAACGTGCCGGTCCGGGGATACGAACTATAGCGACCTTCCGATATCAAGACCGCTACGCAAACCGTTCGGCCACCGCTGCCACACACATTGTGTAATAATAATAATAATAATAATAAGTTAAACGTGTGAGTTCTCCTCCCACCACTGGACGTTTCCTTCTCTGGTCCTGGAGGGAATAATAATAATAATAATAATAATAATAATAATACACCTCTATCATACTCAGGAGGGGGGAAATAAATAACTAAAATTTAATAAAGACCGTTAAGATCCTCGTCTTGCCTGTCAGGGATGGGGAATTGTGCTTTAAGTAGCTACTGTAGGCTTTAAGTAGCTACTGTAGGCTTTAAGTAGCTACTGTAGCTACTGTAGGCTTTAAGTAGCTACTGTAGGCTTTAAGTAGCTACTGTAGCTACTGTAGGCTTTAAGTAGCTACTGTAGCTACTGTAGGCTTTAAGTAGATACTGTAGGCTTTAAGTAGATACTGTAGGCTTTAAGTAGATACTGTAGGCTTTAAGTATAGCTACTGTAGGCTTTAAGTATAGCTACTGTAGGCTTTAAGTAGCTACTGTAGGCTTTAAGTAGCTACTGTAGGCTTTAAGTATAGCTACTGTAGGCTTTAAGTAGCTACTGTAGCTACTGTAGGCTTTAAGTAGCTACTGTAGGCTTTAAGTAGCTACTGTAGGCTTTAAGTAGCTACTGTAGGCTTTAAGTAGCTACTGTAGGCTTTAAGTATAGCTACTGTAGGCTTTAAGTAGCTACTGTAGGCTTTAAGTAGCTACTGTAGGCTTTACGTAGCTACTGTAGGCTTTAAGTAGCTACTGTAGCCTTTAAGTAGCTACTGTAGGCTTTAAGTATAGCTACTGTAGGCTTTAAGTATAGCTACTGTAGGCTTTAAGTATAGCTACTGTAGGCTTTAAGTATAGCTACTGTAGGCTTTAAGTAGCTACTGTAGGCTTTAAGTAGCTACTGTAGGCTTTAAGTAGCTACTGTAGGCTTTAAGTAGCTACTGTAGGCTTTAAGTAGATACTGTAGGCTTTAAGTATAGCTACTGTAGGCTTTAAGTATAGCTACTGTAGGCTTTAAGTATAGCTACTGTAGGCTTTAAGTAGCTACTGTAGGCTTTAAGTATAGCTACTGTAGGCTTTAAGTAGCTACTGTAGGCTTTAAGTATAGCTACTGTAGGCTTTAAGTAGCTACTGTAGGCTTTAAGTATAGCTACTGTAGGCTTTAAGTAGCTACTGTAGGCTTTAAGTATAGCTACTGTAGGCTTTAAGTAGCTACTGTAGGCTTTAAGTATAGATACTGTAGGCTTTAAGTAGATACTGTAGGCTTTAAGTATAGATACTGTAGGCTTTAAGTAGCTACTGTAGGCTTTAAGTATAGCTACTGTAGGCTTTAAGTAGCTACTGTAGGCTTTAAGTATAGCTACTGTAGGCTTTAAGTAGATACTGTAGGCTTTAAGTATAGATACTGTAGGCTTTAAGTAGCTACTGTAGGCTTTAAGTATAGCTACTGTAGGCTTTAAGTATAGCTACTGTAGGCTTTAAGTAGCTACTGTAGGCTTTAAGTATAGATACTGTAGGCTTTAAGTAGCTACTGTAGGCTTTAAGTATAGATACTGTAGGCTTTAAGTAGCTACTGTAGGCTTTAAGTATAGATACTGTAGGCTTTAAGTAGCTACTGTAGGCTTTAAGTAGCTACTGTAGGCTTTAAGTATAGCTACTGTAGGCTTTAAGTATAGCTACTGTAGGCTTTAAGTAGCTACTGTAGGCTTTAAGTATAGATACTGTAGGCTTTAAGTAGCTACTGTAGGCTTTAAGTATAGCTACTGTAGGCTTTAAGTATAGCTACTGTAGGCTTTAAGTAGCTACTGTAGGCTTTAAGTAGCTACTGTAGGCTTTAAGTAGCTACTGTAGGCTTTAAGTAGCTACTGTAGGCTTTAAGTATAGCTACTGTAGGCTTTAAGTATAGCTACTGTAGGCTTTAAGTATAGCTACTGTAGGCTTTAAGTATAGATACTGTAGGCTTTAAGTATAGCTACTGTAGGCTTTAAGTAGCTACTGTAGGCTTTAAGTAGCTACTGTAGGCTTTAAGTAGCTACTGTAGGCTTTAAGTAGCTACTGTAGGCTTTAAGTAGCTACTGTAGGCTTTAAGTATAGCTACTGTAGGCTTTAAGTAGCTACTGTAGGCTTTAAGTATAGCTACTGTAGGCTTTAAGTATAGCTACTGTAGGCTTTAAGTATAGATACTGTAGGCTTTAAGTATAGCTACTGTAGGCTTTAAGTATAGATACTGTAGGCTTTAAGTATAGATACTGTAGGCTTTAAGTAGCTACTGTAGGCTTTAAGTATAGCTACTGTAGGCTTTAAGTATAGATACTGTAGGCTTTAAGTATAGCTACTGTAGGCTTTAAGTATAGCTACTGTAGGCTTTAAGTATAGATACTGTAGGCTTTAAGTATAGCTACTGTAGGCTTTAAGTAGCTACTGTAGGCTTTAAGTATAGATACTGTAGGCTTTAAGTATAGATACTGTAGGCTTTAAGTAGCTACTGTAGGCTTTAAGTATAGCTACTGTAGGCTTTAAGTAGCTACTGTAGGCTTTAAGTATAGCTACTGTAGGCTTTAAGTATAGCTACTGTAGGCTTTAAGTATAGATACTGTAGGCTTTAAGTAGCTACTGTAGGCTTTAAGTAGCTACTGTAGGCTTTAAGTAGCTACTGTAGGCTTTAAGTATAGATACTGTAGGCTTTAAGTAGCTACTGTAGGCTTTAAGTAGCTACTGTAGGCTTTAAGTAGCTACTGTAGGCTTTAAGTATAGATACTGTAGGCTTTAAGTATCTACTGTAGGCTTTAAGTATAGCTACTGTAGGCTTTAAGTAGCTACTGTAGGCTTTAAGTATAGCTACTGTAGGCTTTAAGTAGCTACTGTAGGCTTTAAGTATAGCTACTGTAGGCTTTAAGTATAGATACTGTAGGCTTTAAGTATAGATACTGTAGGCTTTAAGTATAGATACTGTAGGCTTTAAGTATAGCTACTGTAGGCTTTAAGTAGCTACTGTAGGCTTTAAGTAGCTACTGTAGGCTTTAAGTAGCTACTGTAGGCTTTAAGTATAGCTACTGTAGACTTTAAGTATAGATACTGTAGGCTTTAAGTATAGATACTGTAGGCTTTAAGTATAGATACTGTAGGCTTTAAGTATAGCTACTGTAGGCTTTAAGTATAGATACTGTAGGCTTTAAGTAGCTACTGTAGGCTTTAAGTATAGCTACTGTAGGCTTTAAGTATAGATACTGTAGGCTTTAAGTAGCTACTGTAGGCTTTAAGTAGCTACTGTAGGCTTTAAGTATAGCTACTGTAGGCTTTAAGTATAGATACTGTAGGCTTTAAGTAGCTACTGTAGGCTTTAAGTAGCTACTGTAGGCTTTAAGTAGCTACTGTAGGCTTTAAGTATAGATACTGTAGGCTTTAAGTATAGATACTGTAGGCTTTAAGTAGATACTGTAGGCTTTAAGTATAGATACTGTAGGCTTTAAGTATAGATACTGTAGGCTTTAAGTATAGATACTGTAGGCTTTAAGTATAGATACTGTAGGCTTTAAGTATAGCTACTGTAGGCTTTAAGTAGCTACTGTAGGCTTTAAGTAGCTACTGTAGGCTTTAAGTAGCTACTGTAGGCTTTAAGTATAGCTACTGTAGGCTTTAAGTAGCTACTGTAGGCTTTAAGTATAGCTACTGTAGGCTTTAAGTAGCTACTGTAGGCTTTAAGTAGCTACTGTAGGCTTTAAGTAGATACTGTAGGCTTTAAGTATAGCTACTGTAGGCTTTAAGTAGCTACTGTAGGCTTTAAGTAGCTACTGTAGGCTTTAAGTATAGCTACTGTAGGCTTTAAGTAGCTACTGTAGGCTTTAAGTAGCTACTGTAGGCTTTAAGTAGCTACTGTAGGCTTTAAGTATAGCTACTGTAGGCTTTAAGTAGCTACTGTAGGCTTTAAGTAGCTACTGTAGGCTTTAAGTATAGCTACTGTAGGCTTTAAGTAGCTACTGTAGGCTTTAAGTAGCTACTGTAGGCTTTAAGTATAGCTACTGTAGGCTTTAAGTAGCTACTGTAGGCTTTAAGTAGATACTGTAGGCTTTAAGTAGCTACTGTAGGCTTTAAGTAGCTACTGTAGCTACTGTAGGCTTTAAGTAGCTACTGTAGGCTTTAAGTAGCTACTGTAGGCTTTAAGTAGCTACTGTAGGCTTTAAGTAGCTACTGTAGGCTTTAAGTAGCTACTGTAGGCTTTAAGTAGCTACTGTAGGCTTTAAGTATAGCTACTGTAGGCTTTAAGTAGCTACTGTAGGCTTTAAGTATAGCTACTGTAGGCTTTAAGTATAGATACTGTAGGCTTTAAGTATAGCTACTGTAGGCTTTAAGTAGATACTGTAGGCTTTAAGTATAGATACTGTAGGCTTTAAGTAGCTACTGTAGGCTTTAAGTAGCTACTGTAGGCTTTAAGTATAGATACTGTAGGCTTTAAGTATAGCTACTGTAGGCTTTAAGTAGCTACTGTAGGCTTTAAGTAGCTACTGTAGGCTTTAAGTAGCTACTGTAGGCTTTAAGTAGCTACTGTAGGCTTTAAGTAGCTACTGTAGGCTTTAAGTAGCTACTGTAGGCTTTAAGTAGCTACTGTAGGCTTTAAGTATAGCTACTGTAGGCTTTAAGTATAGCTACTGTAGGCTTTAAGTATAGCTACTGTAGGCTTTAAGTATAGCTACTGTAGGCTTTAAGTAGCTACTGTAGGCTTTAAGTAGCTACTGTAGGCTTTAAGTAGCTACTGTAGGCTTTAAGTAGCTACTGTAGGCTTTAAGTAGATACTGTAGGCTTTAAGTATAGCTACTGTAGGCTTTAAGTATAGCTACTGTAGGCTTTAAGTATAGCTACTGTAGGCTTTAAGTATAGCTACTGTAGGCTTTAAGTATAGCTACTGTAGGCTTTAAGTAGCTACTGTAGGCTTTAAGTAGCTACTGTAGGCTTTAAGTAGCTACTGTAGGCTTTAAGTAGATACTGTAGGCTTTAAGTATAGCTACTGTAGGCTTTAAGTATAGCTACTGTAGGCTTTAAGTAGCTACTGTAGGCTTTAAGTATAGATACTGTAGGCTTTAAGTATAGCTACTGTAGGCTTTAAGTAGCTACTGTAGGCTTTAAGTATAGCTACTGTAGGCTTTAAGTAGCTACTGTAGGCTTTAAGTATAGATACTGTAGGCTTTAAGTAGCTACTGTAGGCTTTAAGTATAGCTACTGTAGGCTTTAAGTATAGCTACTGTAGGCTTTAAGTAGCTACTGTAGGCTTTAAGTATAGATACTGTAGGCTTTAAGTATAGATACTGTAGGCTTTAAGTAGCTACTGTAGGCTTTAAGTATAGCTACTGTAGGCTTTAAGTAGCTACTGTAGGCTTTAAGTATAGCTACTGTAGGCTTTAAGTATAGCTACTGTAGGCTTTAAGTATAGATACTGTAGGCTTTAAGTAGCTACTGTAGGCTTTAAGTAGCTACTGTAGGCTTTAAGTATAGATACTGTAGGCTTTAAGTATAGCTACTGTAGGCTTTAAGTAGCTACTGTAGGCTTTAAGTATAGCTACTGTAGGCTTTAAGTAGCTACTGTAGGCTTTAAGTATAGCTACTGTAGGCTTTAAGTATAGATACTGTAGGCTTTAAGTATAGATACTGTAGGCTTTAAGTATAGATACTGTAGGCTTTAAGTATAGCTACTGTAGGCTTTAAGTAGCTACTGTAGGCTTTAAGTAGCTACTGTAGGCTTTAAGTAGCTACTGTAGGCTTTAAGTATAGCTACTGTAGGCTTTAAGTATAGATACTGTAGGCTTTAAGTATAGATACTGTAGGCTTTAAGTATAGATACTGTAGGCTTTAAGTATAGCTACTGTAGGCTTTAAGTATAGATACTGTAGGCTTTAAGTAGCTACTGTAGGCTTTAAGTATAGATACTGTAGGCTTTAAGTATAGCTACTGTAGGCTTTAAGTAGCTACTGTAGGCTTTAAGTATAGATACTGTAGGCTTTAAGTAGCTACTGTAGGCTTTAAGTATAGCTACTGTAGGCTTTAAGTATAGATACTGTAGGCTTTAAGTATAGATACTGTAGGCTTTAAGTAGCTACTGTAGGCTTTAAGTAGCTACTGTAGGCTTTAAGTAGCTACTGTAGGCTTTAAGTATAGCTACTGTAGGCTTTAAGTATAGCTACTGTAGGCTTTAAGTAGCTACTGTAGGCTTTAAGTAGCTACTGTAGGCTTTAAGTAGCTACTGTAGGCTTTAAGTATAGCTACTGTAGGCTTTAAGTATAGATACTGTAGGCTTTAAGTAGCTACTGTAGGCTTTAAGTAGCTACTGTAGGCTTTAAGTATAGATACTGTAGGCTTTAAGTATAGATACTGTAGGCTTTAAGTATAGCTACTGTAGGCTTTAAGTATAGATACTGTAGGCTTTAAGTATAGATACTGTAGGCTTTAAGTATAGATACTGTAGGCTTTAAGTATAGCTACTGTAGGCTTTAAGTAGCTACTGTAGGCTTTAAGTAGCTACTGTAGGCTTTAAGTAGCTACTGTAGGCTTTAAGTAGCTACTGTAGGCTTTAAGTATAGCTACTGTAGGCTTTAAGTAGCTACTGTAGGCTTTAAGTATAGCTACTGTAGGCTTTAAGTAGCTACTGTAGGCTTTAAGTAGCTACTGTAGGCTTTAAGTAGCTACTGTAGGCTTTAAGTAGCTACTGTAGGCTTTAAGTAGCTACTGTAGGCTTTAAGTAGCTACTGTAGGCTTTAAGTAGCTACTGTAGGCTTTAAGTAGCTACTGTAGGCTTTACGTAGCTACTGTATAGGCTTTAAGTAGATACTGTAGGCTTTACGTAGCTACTGTATAGGCTTTAAGTAGATACTGTAGGCTTTAAGTAGATACTGTAGGCTTTAAGTAGATACTGTAGGCTTTAAGTAGCTACTGTAGGCTTTAAGTAGATACTGTAGGCTTTGCAGAAACTATAGAGTCCTCCATGAAACCAGGGAAGGAAGGAAGGAAGTTCAGTGAATGAAAACACACCTTTATGCAGTATTGTGCTGTAAAGTATGTGTCACAGACATTCAGGTCAATAGAATGTATATGTAATGTATAAACCAGCTGGTTTTTTGTCTTCTTTGTGGAGAAAAAGTGGCTGAAAATGGACACTTTTCTGCCACCGTCAACACTCGTACCGTATGTACACTGTGAGTGTCATTGACATGAGTATGTATGTACAGTTGTACACTGTGAGTGTCATTGACATGAATATGTATGTACACTGTGAAAGTGTTCACTTTGATCGTTTTGATGTCCTACCCGAGATCCGAACCTAGTTAGGCGCGCGCATATATATATATTATATATACTTGTCCAAAATGCAGCAGCCAGAGTTTTAACTAGAACTAAGATGAGAGAACATATTACTCCAGTTTTGGCATCACTGCACTGGCTTCCGGTTGTTTTTAGGATTGATTTTAAAATTATTTTACTTGTCTATAAAGCTCTCAATGGTCTCGCACCTTCCTACCTACATGACTGCCTGCCTAAATATGTCCCAAACCTTCCTATACCTACATGACTGCCTGCCTAAATATGTCCCAAACCGCCCCCTAAGGTCTTCCACTGCTGGCCTGCTCGCTTTGCCAAAAGAAAATGGCAACTAAAAATACGGGGAAGCAGCTTTTTGCTTCTACAAGCCGTCGGCATGGAACAAACTCCCACTGTACCTTCGTCAGGCAGCCTCTGTAGACATTTTTAAACCTCAGCTCATGACCCACTTCTACAACATTGCTTTTAATTGATATTTTATTTTTTATTTTTGTTATTCATGTCCTCACTGTATTGCATTACTGCTTGTTTTTAATGTCGTTGCCTTGCTTTTCTTTTATTCTCCATTGCTCTGTAAAGCACTTTGAGCTGCATTTCATGTCATGAAAGGTGCTATACAAATAAAGTTTTATTATTATTATTATATACCATTATATATATATACACACCTGGGTTCGGATCTCGGGTATATGAGACAAAAAAACAAGTACCGTCATTCAAGATGCAATCCCTGCTTGGAGATCTACAGTATACTGTGCTTATGAGTTTGAGGCAGTGCTACATTTCATCCAGAAGGTTTTCCCTAACGTACAAATACCCTTGTACTCCAGATTGCTGCCCTAAATTGTCTCCGTGGATTTGACAGTGTATTCTATACTGTACTGTACTGTACTGTACTGTACTGTACTGTACTGTACTGTACTGTACTGTACTGTACTGTACTGTACTCGTTTGTGTATGTATGCATCTGTCACGTGGAACACGTGTGCAGTAGTGTGTAAGTGTAAATCAGGGCCTCTGTATAACTTAAAGGACATGTAAGTGATGTGTTTTTGTAAAAAACAAAAGAGAAAGAAAACACGTATTTTTGTTAAAGCTTTAGACTCTGATAGTAATCTGTGTGCGTGCGTGTGTGTTTGTATGTGCTTGTGTTTGTGCTTGCGCTTCTGTTAATTTTACTCTGAGAGTGCACACATGGAACCAATCCATTTGGTTCCATATATACTGTACGTTTCTGAGTAAAATTGACACTCAGACATTTTACAGTGCGTTTACTGTCCTTCACAGTTTTGACGAGGTGTCGATAACTCATTTTTATTACGCTGCTAAAAACCTTGATATAAGGACAAGGCGCTACGGTAGCGAGTGAGAGAGAGAGAGAGGCGTGTCAAGGAGAATCACTTCCTGGAATAAATTGTATTTCCCCCGTTGTTGTCAGACACGAGTTGCACCTCGTTAAAAATGGTGTCGACCGACGCCGTTCTTTTTCCTCGACGCGTTGCGGTCCGTGGCATTAATCACGGTGGTCATTTTGGCTCCCAGGGGACGGAAAGTGAAAATGGCCGCCATGTAAATACTGTCACCCCATTCGACTGTTTCAGTGCGTAGAATATGCGTTATCAACCGTCATCAGGACTATGTAATGGGCCCAGTATGGACATTTTCCAAAGGAAAGTAAAGGTATGTTTACCCTGCAGGGTAACTGGACTAAGGAAAGGAAAGGTACTATGTTTACCCAGGGTAACTGGACTAAGCTCAAGAACTTGTTTACAGCCAGGCCCTGCTCATATAGAACATTTCATGGTAGGGGTTCAATGCCTTGCTCAAAGGGCACTTCAGCGGTGGTAATTTTAACGTGCCGGTCCGGGGATACGAACTATAGCGACCTTCACGATATCAAGACCGCTCCGCAAACCGTTCGGCCACCGCTGCCTCTTTCCACATACTCACTGTTTCAGTGCGTCATTATCAGCTATCGTGACGGTGGTGATGATGGTATCTTTGTGTCACTGATGTCAATGACGGAGGTGCGCCGTGTCTGGGTGGCCTTGAGCCACGTGA
>NC_137877.1:2223520-2226020 GCF_963924005.1 Protomyctophum bolini | reverse complement strand
GGGGGGCGAGCGGGATTTCTTCTTGGCGGCGGCGCCCGACAGGAGCTTCAGCAGACCCCCCCCCTTCTTCTCCTTCTGCCCCCGAGAGAGAGAGGGGGAGAGAGAGAGAGAGAGAGAGAGAGAGAGAGGGGGGAGAGAGAGACACAGACACAGAGACAGAGACAGATAATTGTTAGAATTTATTTACCCCCTACCTAGGGTAGGTACCCTAACAAAAAAACATGCAGTAATCCTGGTCTCTAAACTGCCTCCCCCTGGCCAGCCGGGGCGCCTGATGGAGGGGAAAGGAACTGGTCTCTATACTGCCTCCCCCTGGCCAGCCGGGGCGCCTGATGGAGGGGAAAGGAACTGGTCTCTAAACTGCCTCCCCCTGGCCAGCCGGGGCGCCTGATGGAGGGGAAAGGAACTGGTTGGAATAACGTGTTCCTTCCACGCGCTACGTCCAACCAGGGAAACTCCCCCCTGTCAGGTGTAAAGGAGACACTTGGACACTCGGGCATGAAGGAAGCATGAGTTCAAGTCCGTTGCTCTCCCCTTGTCCCCCATATATGGGGACTAGGTTGGTCTCCCCTTGTCCCCCATATATGGGGACTAGGTTGGTCTCCCCTTGTCCCCCATATATGGGGACTAGGTTGGTCTCCCCTTGTCCCCCATATATGGGGACTAGGTTGGTCTCCCCTTGTCCCCCATATATGGGGACTAGGTTGGCGGATGGTGTGTAGAGCCCAGGATCACCTTAGATGATTGACACAGGGGTGAAAAATGGGTTACAAAATCGTGGGATAAAAATATATAAAAATAATAATAATAATAATAATTTATTTTCTTGAGAGGATAGCCCTTGAGATGCATCATCTCGTGTTAGACGGGGTCCTAGACATTACATCATTACAGCAGTGCAGCTACACATACAGTACGGTAGGTGCAACATAACATACGGTATAACATTACAGGACATAAACACATACAGGTATACAGTTAGCTTGCTCCCTTTCTCCCACCACCCAAAAAACCACTTCTGGTCGTTTCATCGTCTACTCGGTCCTATATGTGAATATGTTATATATTTGGCGTGCGTGTGTGCGTGTATGATGTGTTCGCGCTGATAAACGAGAGGGCCAATGGCTGAAGAGCAGCCTGGCTGTGAGCCAATGAGAGATAAGTCTGAGGCTGCAGGAAGCTACATATATAGATAGCAGCAGGTATATAGAGGTTAAACGGTGCAGTTCTCCAATCAGGCACTAGAGGGGAGAATGCACCCAGAGTTTTATTTTAATCATCCATTTATCCAGAAGCTGTTATCAATAATGTGCGCTCTGTTTCCAAGTCTTTAGTCTAGAGTCTAAACTAAAGCTTTTTGTCCGTGCACCCCCTGTTACCTCCTGACCTATCCACACTTTTCCTGGGCTGTGTGTGCTCCAGTTCCTGTTGATTTCATTGGTCATCTGACCAGTTTCATTGGCTTTCATTGGATCAAATCGACAGGAACTGGAGCACACACAGCCCAGGAAAAGTGTGGATAGCTGACACACCCCACCGACGCCAAGTCACGTTGTATTTGGCACAAAACTATACATTTTTTTAATGTGATTATGGCAAATAATCACAGAATGTCACTGCACTGAGAGACATGCAGCTGCTGTATACTCACACAGCTGCTCTATACATCTCCTTACAACAGTGTTTTACTGCTCTATACATCTCCTTACAACAGTGTTTTACTGCTCTATACATCTCCTTACAACAGTGTTTTACTGCCTCTATACATCTCCTTACAACAGTGTTTTACTGACTCTATACATCTCCTTACAACAGTGTTTTACTGCCTCTATACATCTCCTTACAACAGTGTTTTACTGCCTCTATACATCTCCTTACAACAGTGTTTTACTGCTCTATACATCTCCTTACAACAGTGTTTTACTGCTCTATACATCTCCTTACAACAGTGGTTTACTGCCTCTATACATCTCCTTACAACAGTGTTTTACTGCCTCTATACATCTCCTTACAACAGTGTTTTACTGCTCTATACATCTCCTTACAACAGTGTTTTACTGCTCTATACATCTCCTTACAACAGTGTTTTACTGACTCTATACATCTCCTTACAACAGTGTTTTACTGTCTCTATACATCTCCTTACAACAGTGTTTTACTGCTCTATACATCTCCTTACAACAGTGTTTTACTGCTCTATACATCTCCTTACAACAGTGTTTTACTGACTCTATACATCTCCTTACAACAGTGTTTTACTGCCTCTATACATCTCCTTACAACAGTGTTTTACTGCTCTATACATCTCCTTACAACAGTGTTTTACTGACTCTATACATCTCCTTACAACAGTGTTTTACTGCCTCTATACATCTCCTTACAACAGTGTTTTACTGCTCTATACATCTCCTTACAACAGTGTTTTACTGCTCTATACATCTCCTTACAACAGTGTTTTACTGCCTCTATACATCTCCTTACAGCAGTGTTTTACTGCTCT
>NC_137877.1:2208520-2218520 GCF_963924005.1 Protomyctophum bolini | reverse complement strand
GGTCACTATAGTTCCACACTCACTCCAGAGGGCCACTATAGTTCCACACTCACTCCAGAGGACCACTATAGTTCCACACTCACTCCAGAGGACCACTATAGTTCCACACTCACTCCAGAGGGCCACTATAGTTCCTCACTCCAGAGAGCCACTATAGTTCCACACTCACTCCAGAGGGCCACTATAGTTCCACACTCACTCCAGAGGGCCACTATAGTTCCACACTCACTCCAGAGGGCCACTATAGTTCCACACTCACTCCAGAGGGCCACTATAGTTCCACACTCACTCCAGAGGGCCACTATAGTTCCTCACTCCAGAGAGCCACTATAGTTCCACACTCACTCCAGAGGGCCACTATAGTTCCACACTCACTCCAGAGGGCCACTATAGTTCCACACTCACTCCAGAGGGCCACTATAGTTCCACACTCACTCCAGAGGGCCACTATAGTTCCACACTCACTCCAGAGGGCCACTACAGTTCCACACTCACTCCAGAGGGCCACTATAGTTCCACACTCACTCCAGAGGGCCACTACAGTTCCACACTCACTCCAGAGGGCCACTATAGTTCCACACTCACTCCAGAGGGCCACTACAGTTCCACACTCACTCCAGAGGGCCACTATAGTTCCACACTCACTCCAGAGGGCCACTACAGTTCCACACTCACTCCAGAGGGCCACTATAGTTCCACACTCACTCCAGAGGGCCACTATAGTTCCACACTCACTCCAGAGGGCCACTATAGTTCCACACTCACTCCAGAGGGCCACTACAGTTCCACACTCACTCCAGAGGGCCACTAGTTCCACACTCACTCCAGAGGGCCACTATAGTTCCACACTCACTCCAGAGGGCCACTATAGTTCCACACTCACTCCAGAGGGCCACTATAGTTCCACACTCACTCCAGAGGGCCACTATAGTTCCACACTCACTCCAGAGGGCCACTACAGTTCCACACTCACTCCAGAGGGCCACTATAGTTCCACACTCACTCCAGAGGGCCACTACAGTTCCACACTCACTCCAGAGGGCCACTATAGTTCCACACTCACTCCAGAGGGCCACTACAGTTCCACACTCACTCCAGAGGGCCACTATAGTTCCACACTCACTCCAGAGGGCCACTACAGTTCCACACTCACTCCAGAGGGCCACTATAGTTCCACACTCACTCCAGAGGGCCACTATAGTTCCACACTCACTCCAGAGGGCCACTATAGTTCCACACTCACTCCAGAGGGCCACTACAGTTCCACACTCACTCCAGAGGGCCACTAGTTCCACAATCACTCCAGAGGGCCACTATAGTTCCACACTCACTCCAGAGGGCCACTATAGTTCCACACTCACTCCAGAGAGCCACTAGTTCCACACTCACTCCAGAGGGCCACTATAGTTCCACACTCACTCCAGAGGGCCACTATAGTTCCACACTCACTCCAGAGGGCCACTAGTTCCACACTCACTCCAGAGGGCCACTATAGTTCCACACTCACTCCAGAGGGCCACTAGTTCCACACTCACTCCAGAGGGCCACTATAGTTCCACACTCACTCCAGAGGGCCACTATAGTTCCACACTCACTCCAGAGGGCCACTATAGTTCCACACTCACTCCAGAGGGCCACTATAGTTCCACACTCACTCCAGAGGGCCACTATAGTTCCACACTCACTCCAGAGGGCCACTATAGTTCCACACTCACTCCAGAGGGCCACTATAGTTCCACACTCACTCCAGAGGGCCACTATAGTTCCACACTCACTCCAGAGGGCCTCTATAGTTCCACACTCACTCCAGAGAGTCACTATAGTTCCACACTCACTCCAGAGGGCCACTATAGTTCCACACTCACTCACCTTCTCCACCTTGGGGGCGAGGAGGACGCGCAGGGAGGGTCCGGGCGAGGGCGGGTTGGCGTTGGAGGTCTCCCCGTTGGCGTTGGGAGGCGTGGAGAGGCAGGAGAGCGGCGAGGACAGCGTGAGGAAAGGCCGCGAGGCGGGCGAGGAGAGCGGCGACGGGCCCAGGGGGGAGGAGGAGGAGGGGGAGGGGGAGGAGCCCGGACACACCATGGAGAGCGGCCGACCCGATTGGCCGGGGGAGCGCGAGGGGGAGGAGCTCTGGGGCCGCAGCGGCGAGACGGCGGCGGTGGGACGCTCCGGGCTGCCGGCGGGGGGCTGTGGACTACACACGCACGCACGCACACACACACACGCATACGCACACACACACACACACGCATACGCACACACACACACACACACACACACACACACGTACGCACGCACACACACGCACACAGTGACTAAACAGTCCAACTACCTTAAATACTGCACTCACAATCTACTACTCTGTAATGGAGACCAGCTGTGTGTGTGTGTGTGTGTGTGTGTGTGTGTGTGTGTGTGTGTGTGTGTGTGTGTGTGTGTGTTATTCTTGGCAGTTCTTTCACAATAGCCTCCCAGAAGGAACTTTAAGCACCATCATGTTCACGAAAAGACAGAGACAGAGAGAGAGACAGAGGGAGAGACAGAGAGAGAGAGAGAGAGAGAGAGAGAGAGAGAGAGAGAGAGAGAGAGAGAGAGAGAGAGAGAGTAAATGGAGAGATGCCACATTCAGCCATGAAAAGACTGCATGTGGAAAAGTAGATAAGATGTGTGTGTGTGTGTGTGTGTGTGTGTCTGTGTGTGTGTGTGTGTGTGTGTGTGTCTGTGTGTGTGTGTGTGTGTGTGTATCTAACAATGTCCGCATAATAAGCTGACATGTACGTGTGTATGTGTAAACGCTGTATCTGTGCATGTGTGCATGTGTGTATGTGGCAGAGCGTATACTTGTGTGTGTAAGCATGTGAGTGCGTGTGGACACTTTAGGCCCTCATTCATCAACGCAGCGGACGCCAAGATATGCACGCCGGAATTACCGCAATTTTCGGCATTTAACATTTCCACAAAAACTTTTAACTTGAGCGTGAGCCAGGACAAAAATCCCGTCAGGTCGGGAGCTGTCGTAGGCTTTGTCCTCGGCTGTTTCTCTGTCCTACACAAGCGGAGCAGCATTGTCTGAACTGCTGACAGGCTGTCACAGGCATCTACACACTAAAATGACTCACTCCTAAAACGTATAAAACTAATAATACAGGGCCACTATATAGTTCCACACTCACTCCAGAAGGCCACTATAGTGATACATTTTGTTAAATTAAGAAAAAAGACAACTAGCAAAGTTACCGGTAGTCTTGGTAACCAATGTGCTATTTCTCTTAAAGGGGTTACCGTATTTCTCTTATTATTAAGCGGGCACAACTTGACAAAATAAAAGTGTTCTTTGTGCCTCAACACAATACCTCTCATTTGCTGTGAATCTTTGGAGGGGGATATTTGTGAAACATTTTATTTCCATACTCTGCACCCCAGCGTTGGTTGGTTGGGAGGGGATCCCATTTGTATGAGCTTGCCTTGGTGTGACTGAACTAAACAGGCATAGAGCGCATGGGACCGGACCTTTAGTCTTTTTCACAAATTATTAGTGGACCTTCAGCATTTCCAGTTGAGGACCCCCTGACATAACCTGACGCTGCCAGATCCAAGAAGCTTGCTACACATGTTTGTTTCACAGCTTATTGGGATCTGGGATCGCGGAAGCAAATTCGATGACGGGGCTGTTCCTTTTTTTCAAGATACTCGGTAGATGATTGGATGGGACCGTCTGTCTATCACCGTGTGGGCGTGCAAACACAACCAATCATATTGACGTGTCTATATAGCTTCACATCCGGTTTCGCACATATCCCGCCCCTTAGCTCACGCTGATTGGTTCGGTACGGAGCGGTTCGGTGTTAGCTGAACTCCCTGAGAGATCCCAGATGGAAGCTGTGTTGGGGAACATGCCCAATACCGCCCCCATCTGGCAGCATCTGCTTACCCAGCTGCATGGCGGTGCGCGCCTGGCTGACCGTCTGCTGTCCGGGGGAGGACGAGGAGGACGAGGAGGAGGAGGAGCGCAGGCAGTTCTTCAGCTGCGTGGTGGCCGACTGCGTGCAGGGGGAGGCGGGGCTGGAGTTGACCAGCGGCGCCGAGGGGCGGGGCGCCGGGCCGGGGGAGCCCGACGGAGACGAGGGCGCCGAAGCCCTGTGGGCCACCGAGCCGCCGCCCCCTCCCCCTCCCCCTCCTCCCCCTCCTACCACCGCCAGGCCGCGAGGAGCACCCATCACGAACGGAGCTCTGTGAGAGGGGAGAGAGAGAGAGAGAGAGAGAGAGAGATCATGACTAAATACAGAATGAGTGACCACAGTCTGAGAGTGAGAGGTATTAAGTACAGATCACAGAGTGTGAGTGACAGGTGGGAAGGAGCAGTCAAACAGTGGCAGCGAGAGGAAAGCCCAAAGCACCGCACGCCACGCACACACACACACACGCGCACACACACACACGCGCACGCACACACACACACACACACACACGCGCACACACACACGCACACACACACGCGCACACACACACACACACACACACACACGCGCACACACACACACACGCACGCGCACGCACACACACACACACGCACACGCACACGCACACGCACACACACACAGTGTCAGAGCTGATGACAGATAACCTTCATGCCGACACATCTGTCATCTGCGATGCTCCCGGTAGATAAATCACTCCACATTACATCACTCTCTCTCTCTCTCTCTCTCTAGACCACATAGGACCCTTCAGAACCTCTACTGGTCTGGATCCTCTCTCTAGACCACGAGGACCCTTCAGAACCTCAACAGCTGCCGCGCTACGAGCTTGTAGGTCTGCTATTTTTGAAAAATCGTGAAAATGTGGTGCAAGAATTGAATATATGTTCTTTCAGAGCGAACATTTTAAACACATTTAGTGCCGGAAGTGCTTCAAAATAGGAGCTCTGGGGTGTCGGAGTTGTCTGATTGCTTTTACTCTGAAAGCCATGAACCGGAAACACTTTCCTAAAAAAGTTGACTTGACAAATTGACGATTGACGATCGTTTTAATTTATACGATATATGATCCAAAAAGCGTTCATATTTTGCGGGAGAGACGGATGAGGAGCAGAAATGCAGCGCCAGCATATCGATCCGTTCATCACCACGGAGAGCGCCCTGGATTAGGAGATACGAGTTATTCTTTCCGCCGCGCTAACATGGGAGTCAATGACAAGCTAATAATTGCACAGAGCGTTAGCATACGGCAAGAGAAAAGCCAAAAGCCAAAACAAATAATAAGAAAAATTCTGAATATTCTTATCTCGCCCCGTATCAGCCTAAATCATATTTACAAAAAACGTTTCAGATGGAGAAAAAAAAAAACAGAGATGATTTCAATCGAAATATTTAGACAAAGTCATGCATGGGGCAACTTCCTCAAGACTTTCAAGAAAATCCACTTCAAAATCTCAAATCGGCCGTGCTAGTATCGTTAAAGCAGTTCATATTGTTTGTTCCTCTCCTCATAATGCACCGATATATAAATGATCCGTGGTGAGTTTCATCGGCCCACGAGCGTCCCGTTGGTTCTCTGGGAGAACGAGTGATGTGAGAAACATGATCTCCTGGTGGGCTGTGTGTGTGTGGGGGAGGGGGGGGGGGGGGCTGTGTGTGTGTGGGGGGGGGGGGGGCATTGTGTGTGTGGGGGGGGGGCATTGTGGGGGGGGGGCATTGTGACGGCTCCCCTACTCATGTTCCTGTCAGCAGCGCAGAGACAGACTGCTGAATGGCAGAACGGTGAGCTCTGCGCTGCCTGCCTGTCGACGCCACAACTCCAGAGGTATACAGTTTACACTCGCGTTCTCATGGCCGTTCATATCGATATCCCGCGTGTCACGCTCGCGCAGAGTTATGGCGGTGCGTGCCGTGGTGGAGTGTGTGCGTGTGCGTGCGTGTGTGTGTGTGTGTGTGTGCGTGCGCGTGTTGGAACTAAAGCAAGGAAGCTATACGGAGAAGAATAATCCCCATGTGGAATGAAGAGTACATTTGCGACCAAAACAGAACATATAAACTACTTGCACGATTATTATGACTCTAAAGAAAGTGCACGCACATACAATTTGCGCACGCACGGACATACGCACAGACATACGCACAGACGCACGCACAGACGCACGCATGGACATACGCACAGATGCACACACGGACACACTGCACCTTACTCCTTTATCTGTCCGAGCTCTCTTTTTCCACCTGTGTGTGTGTACGTGCGTGCGTGCGTGTGTGCGTGCGTGCGTGCGTGCGTGCGTGCGTGCGTGCGTGCCAGTCCGGCTGTCTTTGGCAGCCTCTCATTATCATATTGAGAGATTTCTGAGCTGCACTGCAGACAAAAAGGAGAGGGGAGACACAGCCTGAGAGAGAGAGAGAGAGCTAAATAACACAGGGGGGAGAGAGAGAGAGAGAGAGAGAGAGAGAGAGAGAGAGTCCACTTGCGTAAAAATAACAAATTGCCTCTCATCTGATTACCTCCCCTCCTCTCCCTCCTCTCCCTCCTCTCCCTGTTTCTCTCCGTCTGCCTGTCTTCGCCTCAGCCTCGTTCCTACTCACTCAGTCGCGTGGCGTTGGTGTTGCGTGCATGGCCAAAAATAGCTGATCTACAAGCTCACAACCTCCGCCAATACATGCACTGTATACATGTGCTCGTATAGTACACTGTAGAGCGGTTGTTTTTGTCTGCGTGCGCGACACCGTCGCGCACGCAGCATACGACCGAGGAGGCGTCGTCACAGATTGCGTAACCGCTGGATGTGAGAACCATTGACATCTGACACTCTCTCCTCTCCCCCTCCTCATCTCTCTCCCCCTCCTCATCTCTCTCCCCCTCCTCATCTCTCTCCCCTCCTCATCTCTCTCCCCCTCCTCATCTCTCTCCCCCTCCTCATCTCTCTCCCCCTCCTCATCTCTCTCCCCCTCCTCATCTCTCTCCCCCTCCTCATCTCTCTCCCCCTCCTCCTCATCTCTCTCCCCTCCTCATCTCTCCCCCTCCTCATCTCTCTCCCCCTCCTCATCTCTCTCCCCTCCTCATCTCTCTCCCCTCCTCATCTCTCTCCCCCTCCTCATCTCTCTCCCCCTCCTCATCTCTCTCCCCCTCCTCATCTCTCTCCCCCTCCTCATCTCTCTCTCCCTCCTCATCTCTCTCCCCCTCCTCATCTCTCTCCCCCTCCTCATCTCTCTCCCCCTCCTCATCTCTCTCCCCCTCCTCATCTCTCTCCCCCTCCTCATCTCTCTCCCCCTCCTCATCTCTCTCCCCCTCCTCCTCATCTCTCTCCCCTCCTCATCTCTCCCCCTCCTCATCTCTCTCCCCCTCCTCATCTCTCTCCCCTCCTCATCTCTCTCCCCTCCTCATCTCTCTCCCCCTCCTCATCTCTCTCCCCCTCCTCATCTCTCTCCCCCTCCTCATCTCTCTCCCCCTCCTCATCTCTCTCCCCCTCCTCATCTCTCCCCCTCCTCATCTCTCTCCCCCTCCTCATCTCTCTCCCCCACCTCATCTCTCTCCCCCTCTTTTTTTCATGTCATATGAAAGCAGGGAATCATATCGCTTCAAATTGACATATAGAGTAATGTCTTATAGAGTATAATGTCTTGCAGAGAAACAGCGAGTTGAGAAAACAGGCTTGAAAGGTTCACTTCCGCACAAAGATGACTGTGGTTTGCATAGAGAGTGTAGAGCAAAGTGGAACGTGGAGTTTTAATATTAGTTAAAACTCCTGATGAGTTTCTCCCTTCCTCTCCTCTGTGGTGCAGGGAATTGGGTTTGTAGCTCCCACGGGAATTTCATTCAGAATATAAGGATGACGAAAACTAAATTGAAACTAACTAAAAACTAAGCTACGATGACTAAAACTAAGACTGAAATATACTGACAATTTCGTCAACAAAAAAAAACTAGACTAAAATGTTAGGAAGGGACTAGTGGACAAGAGATCCAGTACGAGTCATTTTACACTTGGTTGCATGCTGAAAATAGCAGATCTACAAACTCTGCGCTGCGACGCGTTGTGAAGTGTAAAATTACGCCATTACGACGACATCAAGGCCCACCAAAATACATTTTAGTCGACTAAATCTACACAGTTGATTTAGAGTCAAATCGCATTACATTTAGTCGACTAAAACTAGACTAACACATTCCAGGTGACTACAACTAAATGAAAACTGTGACTGTGACTAAAACTAAAAAAGGAAAAATGTGCTGCCAAAAAACCCAACAACCCTCACCTGGACACCGGGGTGACGTAGTTCCTACCTGGACACCGGGGTGACGTAGTTCCTACCTGGACACCGGGGTGACGTAGTTCCTACCTGGACACCGGGGTGACGTAGTTCCTACCTGGACACCGGGGTGACGTAGTTCCTACCTGGACACCGGGGTGACGTAGTTCCTACCTGGACACCGGGGTGACGTAGTTCCTACCTGGACACCGGGGTGACGTAGTTCCTACCTGGACACCGGGGTGACGTAGTTCCTACCTGGACACCGGGGTGACGTAGTTCCTACCTGGACACCGGGGTGACGTAGTTCCTACCTGGACACCGGGGTGACGTAGTTCCTACCTGGACACCGGGGTGACGTAGTTCCTACCTGGACACCGGGGTGACGTAGTTCCTACCTGGACACCGGGGTGACGTAGTTCCCCGGGAAGACGCCGGAGGCGGCGGTCCTCAGCGACGTTCCTTTGAACCAGCCGTCCTGACACTTCTCCGTCACGCGGTACATCTCCCCTTTCCTCAGCTCCAGCTCGTCCGCCTTCTGGGGCTTATAGGCGTACAGAGCCAGGTAGCTGAAGGGATAAACAACCGCCCAGCAACAACACATGTTTATAGGCCTACGGCGCCAGGTAGCTGAAGAAATAAACAACATCCCAGCAACAACACATGTTTATAGGCGTACAGGACCAGGTAGCTGAAGGAAAGGAAACAACATCCCAGCAACAACACATGTTTATAGGCCTACAGCGCCAGGTAGCTGAAGAAGGAATAAACAACATCCCAGCAACAACACATGTTTATAGGCCTACAGCGTCAGGTAGCTGAAGAAGGAATAAACAACATCCCAGCAACAACACATGTTTATAGGCGTACAGAGCCAGGTAGCTGAAGGAAAGGAAACAACATCCCAGCAACAACACATGTTTATAGGCATACAGCGCCAGGTAGCTGAAGGAATAAACAACATCCCAGCAACAACACATGTTTATAGGCCTACAGTGCCAGGTAGCTGAAGGAATAAACAACATCCCAGCAACAACACATGTTTATAGGCGTACAGCGCCAGGTAGCTGAAGAAAAGGAAACAACATCCCAGCAACAACACATGTTTATAGGCGTACAGAGCCAGGTAGCTGAAGGAAAGGAAACAACATCCCAGCAACAACACATGTTTATAGGCCTACAGCGCCAGGTAGCTGAAGGAATAAACAACATCCCAGCAACAACACATGTTTATAGGCGTACAGCGCCAGGTAGCTGAAGGAAAGGAAACAACATCCCAGCAACAACACATGTTTATAGGCCTACAGCGCCAGGTAGCTGAAGAAGGAATAAACAACATCCCAGCAACAACACATGTTTATAGGCGTACAGCGCCAGGTAGCTGAAGAAGGAATAAACAACGCCCAAGCACAACACGTTAGAAGACAGAACAGATAAGGATAAAATACCACTCAGCCTCAACAGGGCCCTTGTTAACCAATTTAGACCTGAGGACGATTCTACAAATGCCTTCTAAATCCTGACCGTTTTCTGAAAAACCTCATGTGTTTCTATCAGTGGTTTTCAAACTATTTCATGTCACCTTGACATGTAACCCTAACCCTAACCCTAACCCCCAAAAATGATAATGTAATTGGCTCCCGGCCCCCGTCTGAAAATATGTTGTTCCAGGGGTTTGCTGTGAAAGAATATATACATATATATATATATATATATATATATATATATATATATTCAAACTCAAAGATTTGCGCCACATTTTCAAG
>NC_137877.1:2183520-2193520 GCF_963924005.1 Protomyctophum bolini | reverse complement strand
GTGTGTGTGTGTGTGTGTGTGTGTGTGTGTGTGTGTGTGTGTGTTCAGTGGCTGCTACAGTATACATGCATTTATTTGCATGTTAAACACAATACAGAAATAGCTGACGCTATATCTTTGTCTGGAGCAACTCTTACAGCGACTGTGAGGAGAAAGAGCCGCTGTACGCAGTAAGATAATATTAGTATAAAAACATACTCCCTTTTACTTTACTTTTTAATCCATTCTGGGCGGGAACCCCTTTTGGTGTTTTAAGCACTATGTTATACTTTAGCTATTGAGAAATAAGCAGACCTACCAGCTCATATAGCACGGCACAGAGAGAGGTTCATTTACATACACTACTATCCATAGTCCATAGTGTATGTAAATGAACCTTTATTGAAAGGACAGCCCCCAACATGTAGATGTTTGCTTGTGTTTTTTTTTAGTCTCCGTGGGTTTTAACCAGCGGAGAAATATTAACAAGAGTTTATGAGACTGAATAACTATTAACTACATGGGATTATTTTCCTTACCTTCGAGAGGCCCCGTTCATGACGTCATCATTTTAATCATTAATCATCATTCAAATAAATAAACCCTTCTTTTATTTTTGTCAGTGTGTATTATCGGACTTCAAAGCATGAACAGCATAAAGAACAGCCAAGTAGAAAAACACACAATTGATTAAACAACTTGACTTTGTTTTGAAATTACAGCATAGGCTTAGTTTACAATGATGCAATGGCCACTCTCAGCGCTGCCAGTGCAGTGAGAGCACACACTGGGAGGTGGGAACTATTACAACCAAACAACACAGGTTCAACGTGACTCGTCTTTGCCCAAGGACACTTCCACATGTAAGACAGGAGGAGGAGCCGAGATTCGAACCGCCGACCCTCGGATCATTGGACGACCTGCTCTACCTCCTGAGCCACTAACAGCCACCCAGTACTGAGTGACATGTGTTGTATCATGAGGACATATTATCCATGAGTTTGTGTGCGTGCGTGTGTGCGTGCGTGCGCCTACCTCCACATAGAGAATGGGGAAGATGCCAATCTTGTCTCCCAGCATGCCCTCTGCCCAGTTATCATCCACTCGCCTGATCACGGTCAGCACCTCATCCTAGAGAGAGAGAGAGAGAGAGAGAGAGAGAGAGAGAGAGAGAGAGAGAGAGAGAGAGAGGTTTAACTTTAACGTAAAAGCCTAATTCAGGGTGTGTGTGTGTGTGTGTGTGTGTGTGTTGGAGTGCGGGGGGGTTACAGAAAGGTCCCCAGCTAAGAGACAGTGAAGGCTCATACATAGTCTGGATTTACGGTGGTGAGGTGACCACCGAACTACAACATGACGTCACTGAGGTGACCACCGAACTACAACATGACGTCACGAGCCGCGGTGAAGAGCAAACCACCGCTCCAGCCCATCTCTCTGTTTTTACTCACCACCGCTCAACGTTATTTCAGCTCCGGTGGTCACCTCACCACCGGAGCGGTGGTCACCTCATCACCGAAAATCCAGACTATGAATAGGCCTTGAGGAACCAAATGTGTCAACATGTAACTCTGAGATTTTACAAATGGAACCAATGTGGATCTCGCTGTGTCCACCCAGAGCTCAACTGAGTAACAGTTTAAGTCCACACTAATTCCCAGCTTAGTAAGATGTTAAAAGTAGAAATATGTAGGACGGCCGTCTTCTAATGACAGCGCAAAATCTGTCTGGGAACCCATCGAACCCAGCCACCCATCGACTGATCTAATATAAGGCAACACTACGGCAAGTGTTTCTACACTAGTCCGATCCAGAAGAACACAGTTTTCCGGCCACTGCTACAGAGCTGACAATGAGGTTATATCTTCCCTTCTTTCTCTGGAGTCCTGCCTCAAAGCAGACCAGAGGTAGAAAACGGTCGTTCCCTGATGATAGGGACACTGGGGACACAAGTTCACAATGCATTGTGAGCTTGTAGATCGGCTATCTTCAATTAATGGTCGAAATGTGGATAGGCCTATAGGGCCGAGGGGTTAATGTATTTTATGTAATAATAATTAATGAATGGGAAATAAATTCTCTTCTGGGTCCTCATGCACACAGCCTCATGTGGTGAAGTTGTGTGTGTGTGTGTGTGTGTGTGTGTGTGTGTGTGTGTGTGTGTGTGTGTGCGTGCGTGCGTGTGTGCATGCATGCGTCTACTGTATATAGGGCTGTCATATACAGTAGGTAGATGCATTTTGACCGTGACGTTGCCCCACTTTCTCCAAACTTCATACTGTATGCCTGCACACTGCATGTATACGTACGCACACACACACACACACACACACACACACACACACACACACACACACACACACACAGAGAGAGACCGCACTCCACTTAAAACCCACAAGGCATGGCGTGCTGATAGCACAGATATGGTCTTGGCACAAATGAGTCTGTGTAACAGCGGGAACAGAACGCTGAGCCTTGAAGAGCACAGGAGCCCAGGGAATACTAACCCCTTCTGAGCGGGAACGCCGTTTGGTGTTACATATACATTATGTTATGATTCAGCGTTTGAAAAATAGCAGATCTACAAGCTGGTTTGTCCCCTCACACAAGATATCAGAGAGAAATATGGACATGAGGGCCTGCCTGTCACTTGTGGAGCGATAGAAAGCTCCTGTCGTAATAAAAGGGATTCTGTATTGTGTATTGTATATTTTAATGTATTAATTGTACCTTTTTTAAGTTTTTTATTCATGGGTTTTTTTTATTATTATTGTTTGGACCCAATGTTTTATACATTTTGTGTCAATAAAGTAACTAACTAACTAGAAGACATTTTTAGAATCTGATCTCAGGTCAAAATGGGCTAATGAATGTTTACACCTGACCCAGGGAAAGAACACACAGAGAGAGAGAGAGAGAGAGAGAGAGAGAGAGAGAGAGAGAGAGAGAGAGAGAGAGAGAGAGAGAGAGAGAGAGAGAGAGAGAGAGAGAGCCTATCAAAGAAGAGAGAGAGAGAGCCTTCTCGTCCTCTCTGCACTGCTACCCAGAGGGGATATGATATCAAACTGTTGTTGTTTGTTGGTAAACGTGTTTGAGGTTCCGTTTTTCCTTCCAGCTCGTTAGCCTGGAGGTTTTATGATTATCATTGATCTGATTGTTTTACATCAGATCACCTGCACATCACAAACGCCTCACTGATTCCTCACCTTCCTATAATATAATATATTATATATATATTTAATATATATAAGCCTGTTCTGTTCTTTGATCTCACAGCAATTACATTCTGCTTCCGTGTTTGGCCTCAGTGTACAGTGAGACAGACAGACAAAGAATATATATTCAAAAATGTGTGCCGCATTCTTACGATTTTTCAAAAATCGTAAGAATGCGGCACACATTTTTGGGCACACAAGCTCGTAGCGCGCCACTCGGTGGCGCGCTACGAGCTTGTAGATCTGCTATTTTCTCAATAGCTAAAGCATGACATAATGCTTCGTTCAAACGCCAAAAAAAGAAAGCAAGAACAGAGGGAGGTGAGGAAAGGCAGAGGGAAATCAAGAGAGAAGAGGGGAAAATAAAATCACACCTGTGTGAACTGAGCGGTGCAATTATATACATTTATTGTCATTATAGTTACTGTGCTCTGTACTGTATATACAGTATAGTCTGTACAGTTCTGAGTGTGCATTCCTTGGTTCTGGAGCGTTTGGGACCAGCGGTACTGTAAATGATCTTAACACATTCTGGACGGGAATGTGTTTATGTTATACTTTAGCTATTGAAAAATAGCAGATCTACAAGCTCATATATAAAAAAAGATTTATATTAAAATAAAACGCTGACGTCAGGCCTATACGTAAATGATCTTAATGTTTCATTTATCTCTTTATTGACACGCGGCGTGGAGCCGACAGGGCAGAGACCTCCGGAGGAGGAGAAGGAGGAGGAGGATTTGTTTTTTTATTAACCCTCGCCCGACTACAGAGCGCGCACGCAGCCTCGCTCACAGTAAACGCCCTGAGGCCTGAGTTCCAGAGGAAGTGAGAGTTCATTACGTCTTTATGTATTACACTGCAGATCTGCATGCTATAGGCTATAGGCCATAGACATTATACAGTATGCTACAGTGGGCCAAAATGTCCTCTCAGTCCCGGGTTGTGTAGCATCATGGAATGGCCTTCCTCTGCGTATAAATGTCCTCTCAGTACAGGGCTGTGTAGCGTCATGGAATGGCCTTCCTCTGTGTATAAATGTCCTCTCAGTACAGGGCTGTGTAGCAGCATGGAATGGCCTTCCTCTGTGTATAAATGTCCTCTCAGTACAGGGCTGTGTAGCAGCATGGAATGGCCTTCCTCTGTGTATAAATGTCCTCTCAGTACAGGGCTGTGTAGCATCATGGAATGGCCTTCCTCTATAAATGTCCTCTCAGTACAGGGTTGTGTAGCGTCATGGAATGGCCTTCCTCTATAAATGTCCTCTCAGTGCAGGGTTGTGTAGCATGGAATGGCCTTCCTCTATAAATGTCCTCTCAGTACAGGGTTGTGTAGCATGGAATGGCCTTCCTCTATAAATGTCCTCTCAGTGCAGGGTTGTGTAGCGTCATGGAATGGCCTTCCTCTATAAATGTCCTCTCAGTGCAGGGTTGTGTAGCATCATGGAATGGCCTTCCTCTATAAATGTCCTCTCAGTCCCGGCTTGTGTAGCATCATGGAATGGCCTTCCTCTGCGTATAAAGGGACTGCGCTACATTTCCATCTTCTAAATACAATCTGAAAAAATGGTTGCTTGAAAACCAAAGCTGCAACCATTTATGATTATTTTAGGTGTATTTCTTTTTTATGCTGTGTTTCCTACTGTATGTATAATGTCATGTAAATGTATTCCACTGTTTGACTGTTGTCTGTTTTTACGTTTTGTGTTTCCTGTGAGGACTGCGGATGAAAATGAGCAACTGTGTTATATCCGGTGTGTTTACGTCCATTAATATGCATTGTCCTGTCCAAATAAACAACTAAAGTAAAGTAATATAAAGGTGAGATGGCCCAAGGACAATGCAGAGGGCCTGTCCTGTCCTGTGTGCCGTGCGTGTGTGTGTGTGTTTTAAACACAGTCGGATCCTCTTCAAAACAGTCAAAAGACAAATACAATCAAAACAAGCAAATCTGTCCTAATGGGTTTTTTGGAGCACACTGTGATATACGTGGCCATCTGTCGAGGACTGCTGGGAGCTGGCGAACACTTTGCTATCTCTCCCTCCATGACGCATGTCTGTCTGTCTCATTTGTCTGTCTGTCAGTCCGTGTGTTGGGCGTGGGGTTGTTTAACCCATTCTGACCGGGCACCCATTTTGGTGTCAGCATCATGTTATGCTTTAGCTATTGAAAAATAGCAGATCTACAAGCTCGTATCGCGCCACCGAGTGGCGCGATACGAGCTTGTAGGTCTGCTATTTTTGAAAAATTCGAAGAACGACTGACATTTTTAGAATCTGATCTCAGGTCAGAATGGGTTAATCAGACCAGTGTGTGTCCCGTGGAAACCTCGTATGAATCTGATCTCAGGTCAGAATGGGTTAACGGTTATAGCGTTCCCCAACAGGGAAACCGTCTCAGTCAGACGTCGCCCCGATCTATTTTATTGGCCAAGTACGTTATTTATCGCATGAATGAAATAATTGTCTCTGGCTGGATACACACCTGCTCCCCGGAGTCCACACACACACACACACACACACACACACACACACACACACACACACACACACACACACACACACACACACACACCAGATACTGCTTTGTTTACACCAGTAAGACGCGCAAACGCGGGAAGCGAACGCAGCTCGTACATATTTGGGTTTTGGACGTATAGCTGCTTTGGGGGACTCCTTATATGGTTATGGCTGAGTCATGGTGACGTAATCACTCAGCTCCATATATGGGCACAAAAGCGGGACAGACAGACAGACACACAGACACACAGACAGACATGATCTGCTAGGTCTCATAGTAAGTGCTCACTGCGTTCGCAATAAACAAAGCAGTATGAAATGTATTATTCTCACCAGAAAGGCATGTATAAAAATACCACCTCAGTCCTCCAGTGGCTGAGTGATGACTGCTCGTATGGAGGAGTATGATTGGTAGGTTGTTTTCTTATGTAACCACAGGGAGAATTTACATACTATTTAAAGACGGAGTGCCGTGATACTTTTTTTTGCCTCCCTAAAACATGATTGATCATCAGGTGTTATGAATATACTTCACGGTGATTTTTTCTTTTCTTATTTGCGCCGCCCTCGTTGAAAACTATTTCCAACTCCTAGCTCGTCTCAGTTCAGGCTGCATGAACAGCGCTCATGCATAATATATAATATAATATAGTATAGTATGTATATAGTTGACATAGATACTCCACTGTTACGTTCTTAGTTTATACATGATAACTACTTTTTTATATACATGTGATGTATGTATGTATGCCATGCTTTTGTTTTTGCTTAAATGTAAGTCGCTCTGGATCAAGAGCGTCTGCTAAATGTACGCTACCATGTTAGCTCAGGCTATAGTGCTACGCTACCACGTTAGCTCGGGCTATATAGCGCTACGCTACCACGTTAGCTCGGGCTATATATAGCGCTACGCTACCACGTTAGCTCAGGCTATATAGCGCTACCACGTTAGCTCAGGCTATATAGCGCTACGCTACCACGTTAGCTCAGGCTATATAGCGCTACGCTACCACGTTAGCTCAGGCTATATATAGTGCTATGCTACCACGTTAGCTCGGGCTATATAGCGCCATACGCTACCCTTGCTGAAGGCCAAGCAGTCCTTGTCCTGGTCCTTGTCCTTGACCTCGAAGTCGTACAGCGCCTTGCCCGTGGGCGGAGTCTGGCTCAGGGGGCGGAGCAGCTGGATGTAGCTGGCGGGCAGGAAGCCGTGGCAGCCGCTGAGCTCGCCGTGGTACCAGTTGTCGTCCACCTTGCGGCGCAGGATGATGATGTCACCCTTGTTGAACTGCAGGTCGCCGGGCTCCTTGCCCTCGTAGGAGTAGAGGGCCTTACCGCAGGGGAGGGCCGGGACGCTCTGGAGAACACACACACACACACACACACACACACACACACACACAGAGTTAGCATAATTACGTTCTTTCTCCCCGTTTTCAGTGACTTCATTCATTCATTAATCCATCAATTATAATAGAGGGTATGCGTGTGACATCATCAGCATACCCGGACGTTATGCGGGAACACCCACTGAGTGGCAAAAAACTACTTTCTGGCCTCGACAGCCCAGACATCCACACAGAGCTGGGCTGGTCCATGAATAGAGTGAGTCAGTGAGTTCCTGAGCGATGACTATATTATCCCGGAGAACCGATTATAATTATGACCAATAAGGTCTGACTGTCCCATGAATAGAGTGAGTCAGTGAGTTCCTGAGCTGGTCCATGAATAGAGTGAGTCAGTGAGTTCCTGAGCTGGTCCATGAATAGAGTGAGTCAGTGAGTTCCTGAGCTGGTCCCATGAATAGAGTGAGTCAGTGAGTTCCTGAGCTGGTCCCATGAATAGAGTGAGTCAGTGAGTTCCTGAGCTGGTCCAATAAGGTCTGACTGGTCCATGAATAGAGTGAGTCAGTGAGTTCCTGAGCTGGTTCATGAATAGAGTGAGTCAGTGAGTTCCTGAGCTGGTCCATGAATAGAGTGAGTCAGTGAGTTCCTGAGCTGGTCCATGAATAGAGTGAGTCAGTGAGTTCCTGAGCTGGTCCCATGAATAGAGTGAGTCAGTGAGTTCCTGAGCTGGTCCAGCCGGGTCCGTTCACTGACACGTTTCACTGTTTGGACGACCCGCTCTACCTCCTGAGCCACAGCTGCCCTAATAGAGCCCCAGAAAGGTGCACCGTGGGCGGGCAGGGGAGCTCGGCGCGCCCCGCGAGCTGGAGCTCCGGCATGCTCTTCTTGCCTGAGTGCACGATAATGGCTCTCTCTCAAGCAGCCATTACCTATATTATACCTATTATTATTTAAAAAAGAAAACACAGAAAGAAACAACAACAACAAAAGAACATAACATAAGTTGATATTTGGTGATAGGATGTTTGTAGCTGTAACGATAATGGGACTGAGAACATGTTTATACACCCAACACTCCACAGACTCCACAGACACCACAGACACCCAGTGGAGCGGCCTCTCATCTCAGGGAAGATACGAGCAAACAACAGAGAGAGAGAGAAGGGTACACAACACACACACACACACACACACACACACACACACACACACACACACAGAGAGATACAGAGGGAGAGGGCCGGGGGATGAACAGAGAGAACATCTTTTTGTTCTTCTATTAAGCAGGTGTTTACAATGAGGCTGACGAACTGCCTGAGACACAGGATGCCACTTTCTGCTGCGAGTGTGCTGTGCACGCAGGCACGCACGCAGGCAGGCACGCAGGCAGGCAGACACACACACACACACACACACGTTGGGATTTTACAAGAATAGGGACTATAAAACCCTGCAATGCAACCCCTCGGGTTTTGAGCGTTGGGTACCATTTATGTATACAGTCTTTGGTATGAGCCACCTGAACCCCACCTCCACATCAGGGGCGACACTCTCTAACCACAAGGACACTGCAGGGCTGGTGCCCTCGTGGTCCTGAAAGGGGGGACGGGGACGGGGGGGACGGGGGGGACGAGGGGGACGGGGGGGGGGCATGAACAACAGACACATAAGACGCATGCTCTGCCGCGTGCTTATTGATCCCTATAGACACTGTAGTACAGTTTATTGATCCCTATAGACACTGTAGTACAGGAGCCTTGGGGAGTGTTGCTGCTGCGCTCAGATAGGAGAACGCACGTCACTTTAAGGAGGCCTCAGCAGTCTGTCTGCTGTGTGTGTGTGTGTGTGTGTGTGTGTGTGTGTGTGTGTGGATGTCTT
The DNA here is from genome assembly GCF_963924005.1 of Protomyctophum bolini. Classification (NCBI taxonomy): domain Eukaryota; kingdom Metazoa; phylum Chordata; class Actinopteri; order Myctophiformes; family Myctophidae; genus Protomyctophum; species Protomyctophum bolini. Next base: position 2,184,586 of record NC_137877.1, on the reverse strand, counting down.
CAGATCAGCACTGACGCAACAGGAAGAAAGACAACACGGGTACGTGCACGAACGCGTGCGCAGCGCGAGCGCACACAGCGTGCAAACAAACGCATGCGCAGCGTGCATGCGTGCTCTCCGCAAACAACCACCGTGTTGCAGGCAGCGCATGCGTGCTCTCCGCAAACAAACAGTGATACAAGCGCAGGTTTACAGACAAAAACGCCTGCACATAATTATGACAGCGCACTCACACAGACACATTATGAAGAAGAAGAACAATGCTGTGTGCAAAGTTGTTCCTCCGGCCTACGCAGTGCACGCACACACACACAGACCTATAGACGCAAACACACACACACACACACACACACACACACACACACACCTATAGACGCAAACACACACACCTATACACTAACGCCTACACACAAACACATGACACACATTTGTGCAAAACTAATTGGACAGAAAAAATTGGATACACACACACACACAATCACACACACACACACACACACACACACACACACACACGCGCACACGCGCTGCGCGCGCGGGGGGGTAGCATCGGGAGAAAGCCGTCGCCTGCTGTGTTCTCTCCTCCTTTCTCCCCCTCAGGAATCATGGGAGAACAGAGGGAGGGGGAGGGGGGGGGGGAGGAGGATGTGGGGGGGGGGGGGGGGGAGGAGTGTGTGGGGGGGGGGGGGGGGGGGGGGAGGAGCACAGCAGGAAGAGGAAAGAGAAATGTTCCTGGGAGCGCGGCGCTTAGCGGGGGACGGTAGAGGAGAGGTGTGTCATCTCTACCCAGATAATTGGGAGACTCTGAGAGAAATGTTCAGGATGTGGAGACGATGTGAAAGTGACACCAATGTGAAGGCAGTCGGAGTGAGGCAGAAGAACACAGTGTGCTTCATCAGGTCTGTGTAGCGATCGCACTTATACACTAACTGGTATAATAGCGGTAATGATGAAAAACATGTTTCCAATTGTGCACATTTTGCCTGTTCGATTTTCTACTTAACCCATTTTGGGGCCCATTTTGGTTTTTTTTTAACCCATTTTGACCTGAGATCAGATTCTAAAA
>NC_137877.1:2159998-2180820 GCF_963924005.1 Protomyctophum bolini | reverse complement strand
ACTCTCTAGCTATGAGGCAGCATTCTATCATCTCTGCACTTTATATCAGGGCAGACGCAAGTTCAGCACACACACCTCTCTCTCTCTCTCTCTCTCTCTCTCTCTCTGAAACACACACACACCTCTCTCTCTCTCTGAAACACAGACACACACACACACACACACAGTACATCGCATAGCAGCTCATATAAGTTCTATGAGACAAAATAATGAGACTGTTTTAAGAATATTTAAATGGTAATAAACAACGCATTTATACTGTTTGAAATGGAATGTGTAAGGCATGATGTACCAGACCCCCCCCCCCCCCCCCCCCCCCCACACACCACACACACACACACACACACACACGACACACACACACACACAACACACACACACACACACACACACACACACACACACACACACCGCTTGTCTGGCAGTAATTCACTGGGCTATTGATTCACTTTCCATCTATTATTTATATATGTGACACACACCTTAGGTTAAGTGGAGACATGCATGCACACACACACACGCACACACACACACACACACGGACACACACACACAATGCATGACACATACATATGGCTACAATATAGACATGTCAGGTTCTGAGAAGCAGAAGACGCTAGAAACACAACCCCAGTGTCGGTCTGTATATCAACTTCATATACTGTGGCACACACACACACACACACACACACACACACACACACACACACACACACACACACACACACACACACACACACACACACACACACACACACACACACACACACACACACACACACACACACACACACACACACACACACACACACACACACACACAGCCACTAGTCTCCGTGACAAGTAATTATACACAGCATGTACGGATTGTATTTTTAGAATATGGAAATGCGTCGTTTCTTTTCTCTCGTGTAGCCAATGAGGACGGGCTGCCTGAGACGCCTTCTGACAGAGAGCCAATGAGGACGGGCTGCCTGAGACGCCTTCTGACAGAGAGCCAATGAGGACGGGCTGCCTGAGACGCCTTCTGACAGAGAGCCAATGAGGACGGGCTGCCTGAGACGCCTTCTGACAGAGAGCCAATGAGGACGGGCTGCCTGAGACGCCTTCTGACAGAGAGCCAATAGAGACGCTTAAAAAACACCCGCTGGAGACTGAGCGAGAGACCAAATGGACCCGGGTACATTAGTAACACTCTCAGAGTTAAACAGGTGTACACTATAGGGTGCATTAGTAACACTCTCAGAGTTAAACAGGTGTACACTAGAGGGTGCATTAGTAACACTCTCAGAGTTAAACAGGTGTACACTAGAGGGTGCATTAGTAACACTCTCAGAGTTAAACGTAAACACACTACGGTGCATTTGTAGAAGCCTTTTATTTATTTATTTTAATTGGCCTAAGGTATAAATGGGCTGGACACACGTTTTCTTTAATCTCTCCCGCAGACATTTGTATCCCGTCAAAACGCACACATGCACGCACGCATGCGTGTATGTGTGTGTGTGTATGCATGAGCGCACGTGTACATACAGAATGAATGAACGGCAAAGAAATGGTGACAGAGAGAGAGGGAATATACGGACTGGACCAGAGCGAGAGGGAATATACGGACTGGACCAGAGCGAGAGAGAGGGAATATACGGACTGGACCAGAGAGAGAGGGAATATACGGACTGGACCAGAGCGAGAGCCAGGGAAAGGCGGTGGAAATGGTAAAAGAAGAAGGCGTACAGGGAGCGTATGAATATTCATAAAGGCGCATTTTCGTCTGAGCTGTGAGCCGAAGGCTGTGAGAACGAACACGCAAACACGCACGCACGCACGCAGGCACACACGTGCACACACACACACACACACACACACACACACGCACACAATATGTACACGTGCATGCAAGCACACTCGAACACACAGATATGCTTGTTAACCGTTTAAGCCCTATATACTTAATCATATGTCATGACGTTATATTTTTGCATTATGTTATTCTTTTAAAAAACATATAGCAGATCACCTTTTTTCGGGGAGGGGAGGAGAGGAGAGGAGAGGAGAGGAGAGGAGAGGAGAGGAGAGGAGAGGAGAGGAGAGGAATTAATTAGTCTCATGTCACGCAGCTGCGTCTAGATTCTCCCGGCGGATCCTATGCCATAGAAAGCATAGGATTCTAGACCCCAGGCTAATTATTCACTGACACCATGTATTTATTTAGTTTCCTTTCATTTAGCTTTCTTCTTTCTATTCGTGTGTATATATAATGTCACGTGACTCGTGTTATAGGGACTCATGTGTCGTGGATAAGGGGGACCAAATCTAATTCCTGATTTGCAATCTGCAAATCTGTATTATCTATTCATCCCTGCTGATGTTCCATACAATAAATTAAACAAAGTATTATAATCCAGATGAAAAACACACTTCTGTATTCCAGGTGGGTGTCTATAGCTGGCACACAGCCACGCTCAGAACCACACACACACACACACACACACACACACACACACACACACACACACACACACACACACACACACACACACACACACACACACACACACACACACACACACACACACACACACACACACACACACACACACACACACACACACACACACACACACACACACACACACACACACACACACACACACACACACACACACACACACACACACAGTTTTGTTTTCAGGCCCATTTAGACCTGGGAACGATTCTAAGAAATGTCTTCTAAATCCTGTCAGTTTTCTGAAAAACCTCATGTTTCTACAGTATAATGTCAGTCGTTCTCAAACATTTCCATGTCAAGGACCCCCAAGATTATATGTAATTGGCCACCGACCCCCCATCTGAAAATATGTAGTTCCAGGGACCCCCCCCCCCCCCCGAAGCAAAGATTTGAGTTAAAAACATTCACTCTGAAAGAATATATATTCAAAGATTTGCGCCATGCACATTTTCACGATTTTTCTGAAATAGCAGACCTACAAGCTCGTAGCGCGGCACTCGCGCTATATGAGCTTGTAGATCTGCTATTTTTCAATAGCTAAAGTATAAGGTAATGCTTGAAACACCTTTGTGTTCCGACCGTATCGAATGGCTGAAACACACGGTCGCACCACAACGTGTCAACGGCCTGGAGTCCAGAGTCCCGTTGAGGGGAACCGAGCCTTGCTTATAGAGTGCTCAACCTGGTCACTCTCGCCTCACCCAACCTGGTCACTCTCGTCTCACCCAACCTGGTCACTCTCGTCTCACCCAACCTGGTCACTCTCGTCTCACCCAACCTGGTCACTCTCGTCTCACCCAACCTGGTCACTCTCGTCTCACCCAACCTGGTCACTCTCGTCTCACCCAACCTGGTCACTCTCGTCTCACCCAACCTGGTCACTCTCGCCTCACCCAACCTGGTCACTCTCGTCTCACCCAACCTGGTCACTCTCGTCTCACCCGTGGTATCTGAGTGGTGCAACTCCTCTCTCTCTCTCTCTCTCTCTCTCTCATTAGCAGGCAACAGTGCAGCACTGTCTCTCTCTCTCCGTTTCTGGCACAACAGCGCCCCCTACTGGTACTCGTAGTCATACTGGTGCTCATAAACGTCACATAGTGTGTAATTATGTAGTGAGAAAGCTTCAAAGAAATGTTGTTATCAGCTCAGAGTTGCGGTGGTGTGTGAGTCTGTGTGTCTGTGTGTGTGTGTGTCTGTGTGTCTGTGTGTGTGTGTGTGTGTTTGTCTGTGTGTCTGTGTGTGTGTGTTTGTCTGTGTGTGTGTGTGTGTGTGTGTGTGTGTGCCTGTGTGTGTGTGTGTGTCTGTGCGTGCATGCGTGCGTTCTGCAGACATTATAAGGCAGCTGGTAATTAATTGATGTTCATCAATTCTTTCTTGGTCTTTCCAGCGAGGCGTCGTTACTGTGTGGAAATCACTTTGAGCGTTTCTATTAGCTCAGCTTCTCCCGGTGTTACGGATCTCCTGTTAGCCTTTAATCGCCTCACGTCTAGTTACAAATATGGGCCTCATCCCCCTCACGAGAGAGAGAGAGAGAGTTAACGGACGTGGCCATGCCCACTCTGGGGGAGAGAGAGACACTGACACACTGATGTCAAATTTAAGATGGAGATGTAAAACACGGAGTGTCAAAATGTAAATGTATGCAGGCGGCGCAATCACAGTCACACCTCAGCCGAGTGATTGACAGGCCGATGGGAGGTGGGAGGGGAGAGGAGAGGAGAGGAGAGGAGAGGAGAGGAGAGGAGAGGAGAGGGCAATTACGTCAAGGGGGGGAATTACCGCGTCGGTATTCCAATGCATGGTGACAGTGAGAACGGGTTAGCATTGATGTTACACCTTAGCAGCGCTCAGGGCTGCCGCCGCCCGCCTCGGCAACACAAGAGGCATCAGTCTAATACGTGTCAGAGTAAAGTGGAGAGAAAGCCTGTTAGCGACGCTTTGAACGATAAGGCTCGGCTCTGGTGATGTCGCGACCACTGTGTAAAGTACAGAGAAGCGTTGCTTTTTCCAGTCTGTTAGAGAGAAGAAAATAAAACGCTGGGCCGTGTTTATGAATGAGAGCCGTGCGTCCTTTCAGATACTCTCTCTCTGTCTGTCTTCAGGCGTCCTGATCCTTTCCACTGTCTGCCCTGCACCACGGTAACAAGACAACTCACCCCGTTTCTGTTCTCATCCCAGGATTCTCCCCCAGTGAGGGGACGGTGGGAGAGGCTGGGCAGCAGACGGCTGGACTTTGAATTTCTCTATAACTATAAACTTTCATGATGACAGCAGACAGCCTTAAAGTAAAAATATAATTTATGAAAAGCTACTACAGTGAAGTCTGTTCAACGGAAGTTGTTGTAGGATAATCTGACGAGGTACCATTTGAGGGGGCAAAACCTTACATAATATACTAAATAATACTAAATGTATTTGTAATTGTAAATGTAATTGTTTATAGGGTCAATATAAGTAAAATAATATAGCCTTTCTACAGGAGTATCTTTTTTATATTTTTCCAAAAATAATACAAACAGCCAATAGCATATTACAAAGTTATCCCACTCGCTGGTGAAAATTCCGGGAGGAAAAACGGGTAAGCACCGGGGTGATTTCTCCAGTATCCATGCACCTTCATCTGGCTGTTCTTGCTGCTTATAGTCTGGAGGAGATAAGTGACATTTACTGCAGGGAATGGATTGGGGGGTTAAGTCCATACTAGCATCACGTCCAGGGCGCGTACTGTACTGTACTGTACTGTACAGTACTGTAACACTATGCTATATACATGTCAGGAATGAGTTACGGAGTATAGGACCCAAACGCAGGCCAACCAGATGCAGAGTAGATTATCTTCCAAGGTGTTTATTTAAGCAATATTACACTCGAGGGTGTGGTTTAACGTGATTGATTATTGCCACGACAGTGACGAGGTCAGGAACGAGACGGAGTCGAGTTCCGCAAGCATCGCTGAAGTGATCACTCGGTGCACTTGTAGATCTGCTTTTTTCAATAGTTAAAGTATAACATAATGTTTAAAACACCAACAGAGGATAGGAGAGGAGAGGAGAGGAGAGGAGAGGAGAGGAGAGGAGAGGAGAGGAGAGGAGAGGAGAGGAGAGGACAAGCCGCATCAAGCTACAGAAACAGGAGATAGGATCACAGTATGGTTTGGCAAGGCTTATTTACCGTGGGAAGCTTCCTGCAACAGGTTGTTTCACCGGTTTGAATCGGAACAACTCACTTGTTGCTACATTTTTAAGTGTCCCCAGCGGGAATCGAACCCAGGACCTTCTAGCTGTGAGGAGACAGCACTACCCACTGTGGGAATCGAACCCAGGACCTTCTAGCTGTGAGGAGACAGCACTACCCACTGTGGGAATCAAACCCAGGACCTTCTAGCTGTTCTTCTTCTTCGTGTCTGGCCATCTTCTATATCACGTCTTTCCAGTGGTTGGCGCAGGCGAGTGCAGCAGCATTTGGCCCGGCCAGGTCATCTCCAGTACATTGTGGAGCAGAGATACACATCATGATGTGGTCCATTGTTTGTGGTTCGCCACACACGCATGCATCAGAAAAAATGATATTCCATTTTTTCATGGATGCCTTGCAGCGTCCTTCGCCGACCCGCAGACGGTTCAGGGCCTTCCAGACGGCCCAAGGTTGGTCATGGCCAGTCGCGAGACGTTCCTCTGGGGTGATGCCTCTCTCTGTCCACTGGGCTGTCCGGCTACCCATGCTGTTCCACTGGTTGTGCCACTCCGTGGTCCTGGCGACAGATGGTGTGGTCTCCAGTTCTGCAGTGGTATCCAGGAAGCTGCTTCTGGACCTGAGCCGTTTTTGGGGGGCAGAGTGTTCGTGCAGTGAGTGCCGGTTGTCATGGGCCTGCTTTGTGCGCTCGGCTTTGGCGGTGACTGCTCTGCGGATGTCAGGGGGGGCAATTCCAGAGAGGGCGTAGAGGCAGGGTGTGGGGGTTGTTTTGATGCACCCAGTCATTATCCTGCAGGTCTCGTTGAGGATGGGGTCTAGTTTGTGTGCGTGACTTGATTTATACCATGCAGGGCAGGCATATTCAGCAGTGGAAAAGCACAGGGCTAGTGCCGTTGTGCGCAGCGTGGTTGGGTGAGCTCCCCACTTTGAGTTGGTTAATTGGCGCAGGAGGTTGTTCCTGGTGGACACCTTGGCTCTCGTCTTCTGGATGTGCTCTTTGTAGCTGAGGGTACGGTCTAAAGTCACTCCCAGGTAGACTGGGTGCTGGTGGTTCTCAAGCCTTATTCCGTCCCAGGTTACGTTGAGCTCCCGTTTGGCCTCCTTGTTTTTAAGGTGGAAGCTGCAGATTTGTGTCTTCCCGGGGTTTGGACGCAGGTGGTTTTCCAGATAGTACGTGGACATATCTGTCAGTCCTTGTTCCAGGGTTGACTCCACTTCTGGGAAGGTATGCTGCTGCGTTGTCATCGCTAGGTCGTCTGCGTAGATGAACCTGCTGCATCCTTCTGGTAGGGGCTGGTCGTTGGTGTAGATGTTGAAGAGGAGAGGTGCCAGGACACTGCCCTGTGGCAGCCCGTTGTTCTGGTGGAACCATCTGCTTTCTTTATTGTTGAGCATGACATAGAACATCTGGTTGCTCAGGAGACATCTGACTGTGTTGCACAGTTTGGCATCCGCTGTGATGTCGAAAAGTTTTTTAATCAGCAGCCTGTGTTGGACGGTGTCATAAGCTGCCGAAAGATCGACAAAGGCAACGCCTGTTATCAGCTTCTTCTGGTAGCCGTCCTCGATGTGCTGGGTGAGGTTTAGCAGTTGGCCTGTGCAGGATTTTCCCGGTCTAAATCCGGCTTGATCTCGGATTAGCTCAGCGTCTATCTGGGGGGATAGTCGACTGAGGAGTAGTCTCTCGAAAAGCTTGTAGGTGGTGCATAGCAGGGAGATGGGCCGGTAGCTTTTGGGGAGGTTGGGGTCTTTCCCGGGTTTTAGGAGAGCAATGATGATGGCTTTCCTCCAGATCGTTGGTATGTGCTGGGTTTGTAGGCAGATGTTGAACATGTCCAAGAGCCATTGTTTGGCGACTGGGCCTAGGTGGGTTATCATCTCGGACAGTATGTCATCAGGACCTGCGGCTTTGCCCGGCTTCATGGTGTTTAGTCCTGTTTCAAGCTCCTCAAGGATGAATGGCTTGGTTAGGATGGACATGTTCTGCTGATTGCCCGGGATGATGGTGAGATGGTGTTGTCCTTTGGCCCTGCGCTTTTCTGCTCGTCTCCCGTTGGCCACCAGTTGGCTCCCAACCTGGTTTGGTGTTACGTCGGATATAGCGGGTGGTGTGATCTTGTCACCGTTTATTTTCCGGATGGTGGACCACGCTTTTTTGCTGTTCTGAGTCATGTTGATGTTCTCCACAAGATCCTTCCAGGCTTTCCGCCTCTCCTTCCCTAGGGAGTCCATGAGTGCATCACTGAGATCACTGGTCGTGTCTGAGAACGGATCCTTTTGGAACTCTGTTTCATAGCTCTCCAGCAATTGTGATGACTCCTCTGTGAGGCCTGCGATGTATTCTTTTCGGCATCCGCGCGGGATGTGTGCGCAGGCAGTCTTCTTCACAGCCTGGACAAACATGATGTAGTTGTCAGGTGTGGGTTCAGTGTCTGTTAGAGTCTTTTCCATTCCTTCGCTGTACTCATCCCACTTGGCCTTCATGAGGTTGAAGCGGCGTCGAAAGGGTACTTGGGTCTTAGTTATGGCAGGTTTGATCGTGACTGAGATTGGTCGATGCTGTGACTTGGGGAGAGGTCTCAGCACCGTTTTCTCAGACAGATGTGCTAGCCTCTGGCTGGCGAAACACAGGTCAGGGTTGTAGCCTCTTCTCCAGCGGCAGCTGTTGAAGGACTTGGGGAGTTTAGAGTTGTGAACAAGCTCCAGCTGCATGCCTGTGTTTTCCATCCAGCTTTCAACCAGTTCGCCGTCGCTGTTGGTTGTGTCATATCCCCACATTGTGTGGTGGGAATTAAAGTCTCCAATCACTACAGCATGCTTTTTCCTGCATTTAGGTGGTAGTTCAGTCCATTCAAAGGGGCTGGCAGGTGGTTTATACAGTGAGGTAATGGAGATCTCTGGCAGGCATATAGTAACAGTCTCTATGTTAGTGTCTGTACTGTTAGTGTGGAAGTCCCTGACGTCCAGCAGGGGCTTCACAAAAATGGCTGATCCGTACTTGGGATGGCGGATCTCAGCTACCAGTTTCATCCCTGGTAGTGTTGGCCTGTTGCTCGTCTGACCCAGGTGAGTCTCCTGCATACAGACGATGTCGCTTCCATTGCAACTGGCCGCTAGCACATCACCCTTCTAGCTGTGAGGAGACAGCACTACCCACTGTGGGAATGGAACCCAGGACCAGCTGTGAGGAGACAGCACTACCCACTGTGGGAATCGAACCCAGGACCTTCTAGGTTTGAGGCGACAGCCGACAGCACTACCCACTGTGGGAATCGAACCCAGGACCAGCTGTGAGGAGACAACACTACCCACTGTGGGAATCAAACCCAGGACCTTCTAGCTGTGAGGAGACAGCACTACCCACTGTGGGAATCGAACCCAGGACCTTCTAGCTGTGAGGAGACAGCACTACCCCTGTGGGAATCGAACCCAGGACCTTCTAGCTGTGAGGAGACAGCACTACCCACTGTGGGAAGGGAACCCACAACCTTCTAGCTGTGAGGAGACAGCACTACCCCTGTGGGAATCGAACCCGGGACCTTCTAGCTGTGAGGAGACAGCAACAAAACTTTGGTTTCAAAGATAAAATAGAAAGTAGTAACCCATTGGTTTGGCTAAGCTAAATTCATCAGATAAATTGAAAAAAAAAAAGCAAAGAAGTCCAGGCAAACACTATAGGTTTTAACAAAACTAAGACAAATCTAAGCATAAGACAATTTTTTTACATACTCTAATTTGAAGAGTAACAAAAGTTCCAAAATTAACGAGTTTCAAAACTGAAAAATGAATATAATTTTCAAACATTATTATAGTGAGAAAAAAGGCATAATTCGGAAGGACTTTCAAAGGCACAAAAAAGTACATGCCCACCGTGCCCTGGCATTAGGAGTTTCATCTGAGGGAAACTAGTTCCATACGCCATCGTCAACATGATGGGAGAAAAACTACTTGGGTTCACCTCTCTCCCTCTCCCTCTCTCTCTCTCTCTCTCTCCTCTCTCTCTCTCTCCTCTCTCTCTTGTCTCTCCCAATGTGTGATTAATTGACAGCTTGTACTGTATATTACTGTATACTTAGCCCGCTGGTCGTTAATTTAACACTCCATTACAGCTCGTTAAAAATAGAAAGGATGAAGAACCTCAGCTGAGAGATTCTGGCAATTAACCCTGCAGCCAATGAAATCGCCTGCTTTGTAAAAAGGCAGGGGGTGTATTCTGGAAAGCAGGGACTGAGACTGAGAATGAGACGTTCTATAACCCATTCTGACCTGAGATCAGATTCTAAAAATGTCTTCTACATCCTGATAGTTTTCCATTCTGACCTGAGATCAGATTCTAAAAATGTCTTCTACAGCCTGACAGTTTTCATTCTGACCTGAGATCATAAACTATCACATTGAAATAGAAAGATGCCATCCTGGTGATCTTTGCCGCCATATAATCAGACATCAGAACGCCGTGCATTCACAGGACGATGGCGTCACGCTGGGGTCAACGCGCTGGACACTTACTAGTCAAATATCACTCTGAAGATATTTCCCAGCATAGCGTAGACGTACAGTAGCCTACAGTAATACTCTACGCTAAGCACTATATCACCGATATTAATTGGGGGAAAAAACCTTGAAATCTATTTGAATTGCCATGGAGCAAAAGAAAAATCGACAAAAAAAATCACTTTATGATAGATGAAAAAACAGCTCTAAATTGAACTTAATTTTACGCACGCACGCAAGCACGCACGCTTCAGGGGTACAAGAAACAGCGTCTTCGCCATATTTGGCGGCACACACACACACACACACACACACACACACACACACACAAGAAGGAGAGGGACAGACAGAGAAAGAGACAAACACAAGACAGAGAGAGGGACAGACAGACAGATAAAGAGACAAACACAAGACAGAGAGAGGGACAGACAGAGAAAGATTGGAGCGTGTAGGAAAAAGAGAAAGTATTGAACCGTTCCCGCGCCTTTCCGTGTAAACAGTAAATCGACACAGTTTTCTTTGTGAGCGAACCGTTGGGCCGCGTCGGTGCATTGTTCAGAAAGGCTAAACGGAAGCATGGGGTGAATTCAACATGAAGAATGAACCGCGATAAAAAGGAACTCCGTTCAGTTCCAACAGCATAATAATATATTCAATGATTCCAAGGCTGTCGGTGGGCTGTGTGTAGCTATAGGGCAGAGCAGGGGCGGACATTTTACCATTCCATCCCTCCAGACCCCAGAAATGTTTTATTTTGTCTGTATACGACGTATACACACACAAAAGACAACATTTCAGTGGCTTTGCTCAACTTGATTTATACTTATATTCTCCACTCTGATGAAGGTTCGATATATCATGCAGCCTTACTTATTAGTATATTTTGGCTATTATTATTATTATTATTATTTTTATCTTTTTTTTAATTTTTTGCTTGAGGCAGGCGGGCCGCAGAAGACGACGTCGCGGGCCGCAGTTTGACACCCCTGGTGTACGTGCATACGCGTGCGTGCCTGTGTGTACCAGGCAGGGGTGACGGTCTGGAGAAAGTGAACTCTCTTATACGGATATAAAAGTATATAAAAGCCGTTCAAAAAGCTCCTCTCTTTGGAAATGTATAAACAGTGTTTTTATACAGTCTTTATGCAAATCCATAGGTTTCAAAGTGCACAAAATGCATACATAATTCTGTGCCTCTCTGCATGCACCTACTTGCTTTGAAATGCAAATGAGTACGCTGTGTGTGTGTGTGTGTGTGTGTGTGTGTGTGTGTGTGTGTGTGTGTGTGTGTGTGTGTGTGTGTGTGTGTGTGTGTGTGTGTGTGTGACTGTGTGTGTGTGTGTGTGTGTGTGTGTGTGTGTATGTCTGTGTGTGTGTGTGTGTGTGTGTGTGTGTGACTGACATGTTCATCTCTCATTTGTTCAATTTGTTATTTGTCACATGCGCACACACACACACACACACACACACACACACTCTCGCTTTCTCTCTCTCTTTACATTCTAACACATGTGCACACACTTTCTCCCTTTCGCTCTCACTCACACATACACACACAATCACACTTTCTCTCTCACACTCACACACACAACGGCATGTGCGCGAGCACACACACCCACACCCACACCCCCACACCCCCCCCCACACCCACACACACACACACACACACACAGTGTATCCCCAGCGTTGCGAGGCTCTGTATATCCATCTTGATGCATGCGGTGTCGGGGCAGAGCAAGGTGAGACTCAAACATCCATTACTCTTCATAATATCAGCCTCAACCTCCACTGGCTCCCTGAGACCCCGACGATTACACCTCTACTGCACGCACGCACGCATGCCACGCACACACGCACGCACGCACACAGACACGCACGCACACAGACACGCACGCACGCGCGCCACGCACACACAACCTCCACTGGCTCCCTGAGACCCCGACGATTACACCTCTACCGCACGCACGCACGCATGCCACGCACGCACGCACACACGCACGCACACACGCACGCACGCCACGCACACACACACGCAGACACGCACGCACGCACGCCACGCACACACACACGCAGACACGCACGCACGCACGCCACGCACACACGACCTCCACTGCCTCCCTGAGACCCCGACTATTACACCTCTACCGCACGCACGCACAGACGCCACGCAGACACGCACGCATGCCATGCACGCACGCAGACATGCACGCGCCACTCCTCACACACTTTCATGTGTTACCAGGGAAAAGGTCGTGACCTATAGTAGGGGGTTCATTAATCATTCAGCACGCAGCGTTCCGATTGGCTCTCTTGCTCCTAGCAGGGGCGGAGTTTGACCTTTCTAAGCCATGCACAGAGGGGGGGGGGGGGGGTGGGGGGTTCTATTTAAACCCAGAAGAGACGCTGCTACAGTCTACCACGCTGACAGAATACAGAGTGACAATTCATCCCCAAGAGGGTTATTTTTTTATTTTTTACCAGTGATGGAATGTACTGTAAATCTGTATAAGCTAAGGCCTGGAGTGGTATAATGTATGTTGTGTAATAAGAATAATAATAATAATAATAATAATCAAAACAAGAGCTTGTAGATCAACTATTTTTCAATGGCTAAACATGATGCTTAAAACACCAAAAAGGGGTTCACGACCAAAATGGGTTAAATAACACCGTAAAACCGCCATTATACCCTTTCCAATGAAAAGGGTAATGGTGGTTTTGGCAGAGGGGGTGAGGGGGCAGAGGGGGGCAGAGGGGGTGGGGGGGGGGGGGTGCGTGACAGGAAAGGTTTTCCTGTCACGCACCCCCCCCCCCCAGCACTGGCACGACTGAGACGTCATTTTGACCTTTTCATTTTACATCTTGAAGTTGATGTTGATGTTATTTACGCCCTGAAGCTTCCAGAAGGTTCCCCTAACATGACCTACGTGTTGTTTCTGCACATTTAGATTTTAGTTTTAGTCAAAGTCTCTTGAAAAGTTTTCATTTAGATTTATCATATTTTAGTCTCTCTATAGTTTTAGTCGACTAAACATCATAAGATTTTAGTCGACTAAATCTACAGTTGATTTAGTCGAACAAAATGTATTTGATGCCGTCGTAATGACAGTTTTTTTTTTTCACTTGCTGAAAATAGCCGATCTACAAGCCCACAACGCGTCGCAGCCAATTGTAAAATGACTGGATGACTGGATCTCTTGTCCACTAGTGCCTTACTAACATTTTTGTCTAGTTTTTATTTGTTGACGGAATTCAGTATATATTTAGTCTTAGTTTTAGTCATCGTAGCTTAGTTTTCATTTAGTTTCCATTTAGTTTTCGTCAGTGAAAAAAGGTAGTCGACGAACATTTTTCCTCTTAGTTTTAGTCGAGGAAATCAACACTCATCCATCGACAAACTGCAACTGGTTCACAATGCAGCCGCCAGATTACTCACCAGGTCAAAAAAGTCATGTCACATCACACCCATTCTAGCCTCACTGCATTGGCTCCCAGTACAATATAGAATACATTTCAAAATCCTCACTTTCACCCACAAAGCACTCCACGGCCAAGCCCCTGCCTACATCACCGAACTGATTCAACCCTACACAAACACACATTCACTCCGATCAGCCGATCAGCACCTCCTCGTGGTCCCCAGGACCAGATTAAAAACTAAGGGTGACCGAGCCTTTGAAGTGACAGCTCCTAGGCTGTGGAACGCCCTCCCCCTGGACCTAAGAACTGTCCTTTCTGAGGCCTCTTTTAAAAAACAATTGAAAACGTTCATGTTCAGACAGGCTTTTGGTCACCTATAATCACTTGATTTTCTACTGTTTGTGTTTTTAATCTGTGTGTTCTTATTGTCCTTTTTGATGCTATGTTTTTCACTGTTTATTCTGTGATAATGGCTGCCTGCTGTTAGTTGTTTTATTTTTGTATTATTGTAAAGCACCCTCTGCACTCATGCCGAGAAGGGTGCTATATAAATAAAGGTCATTCATTCATTCATTCATTCATTCATTCACTGCCACCGTGCATCATCATTAGGGGTGTAACGATATAGTAACTGCATCGAAAAATCGATTTTAATTTCATGAATCGAAGTAAATCGAAATGAAAACAGCAACATTGTTTATGTATCGAACCGATTCGCTATGCAAATAATCGACTGTATCAATACAACATTTTGTGCGTGGTATTTAACAAATTTTAAAAGAAAAAGAGGGGTTTAATTACACCACAAGGGGTGCACACTTTGCGCACCACAAGGGGTGCACGCTTTGCGCACCACAAGGGGTGCACGCTGTGGGTGCACCACAAGGGGTGCACGCTTTGCGCACCACAAGGGGCACGCTGTGGGTGCACCACAAGGGGTGCACGCTTTGCGCACCACAAGGGGTGCCACAAGGGGTGCATGCTTTGCGCACCACAAGGGGTGCACGCTTTGCGCACCACAAGGGGTGCACGCTTTGCGCACCACAAGGGGTGCACGCTTTGCGCACCACAAGGGGTGCACGCTTGCACCACAGTTTGGGAACCCTTGCCTGAACCCATTTAGGCATGACGTCAACATTTTTTAAATGTCTTCTAAATCCTGACAATTTTCTGAAGTGGTTCTCAAACATTTTCAGGTCAAGAACCCCCAAAATTATATGTAATTGGCCGCCGACCCCCATCTGAAAATATGTTGTTCCATTTCTAAAACCTCTTAATTCCAAGGACTTCCAGAACTTGGAGAGTGTAGAAAACTAAATGGACCCTTACGGCTCCACACACACGCAACTTTGTGATGGTGATTTATTCTCTAGCAGCAGACTTATATTTTATTCATCATTTCCAAAAACAATCACACAGCCAAGGTTAACCAGGTAGGTGTGTGTGTGTGTGTGTGTGTGTGTGTGTGTGTGTGCACGTGCCGTGTTCTTGACATTAAAAAGTTTGAGAACAGAAAACAGAAAACTGCTTATAGGGTTGAGAAGGCATTTGGGAGAATTGGCCTCAGGTCTTATTGGGTTAACATAAACGTGTGTGTGTGTGTGTGTGTGTGTGTGTGTGTGTGTGCGCGCGCGTGTGTTTTCTTAGCACTTGTGTATGTCTGGTTGTTCATGTTGCGTGCTTGTGCGTGCGTGTGCGTGTGTGTGCGTGAATATGTGACCGTTGGATAAGTAATTTTTTTCATGTCATACGAAAGCAGGGAATCAAAGCTTCAAATTGTTCAGTTTGACCCACCAGTTTTGGAGATATGGCTTACAGAGTAAATTTCTTGCAGAGAAACAGCGAGTTGAGAAAACAGGCTTGAAGGGTTCACTTCTGTGGATTCTAACATTACACCTAGCTACATGTTTAAGCATTTATTCTTCTGTGGTCTCTAACATTACACCTAGCTACATGTTTAAGCATTTATTTCATATTTACATCATGTCTTCTGTGGTCTCTAACATTACACCTAGCTACATGTTTAAGCATTTATTTCATATTTACATCATGTCTTCTGTGGTCTCTAACATTACACCTAGCTACATGTTTAAGCATTTATTTCATATTTACATCATGTCTTCTGTGGTCTCTAACATTAAACCTAGCTACATGTTTAAGCATTTATTTCATATGTACATGTCTTCTGTGGTCTCTAACATTACACCTAGCTACATGTTTAAGCATTTATTTCATATTTACATGTCTTCTGTGGTCTCTAACATTACACCTAGCTACATGTTTAAGCATTTATTTCATAATTACATGTCGATTTCAGCTCTGACATTTATTCCAGACATGCTCTAGTGTGTGAACAGTCTGCCTGTGATATTAACTCAATTTGGGGTGTGTAAACTGTTGCCAAAAACAACACAGGCTGATAGAGCATGCTGACCCATCAAGGCACGCTTTATGAAGGCATATCTTCCCTTGGGGTTATAAACTGGCACTGCGAGTGACCAGAAAACACAGTGTGGAAAACAGCCAACACTCCACAGAATGCAGTGGTGAGGCCTGCAGCAACACACAGAATGCAGTGGTGAGGCCTGCAGCAACACACAGAATGCAGTGGTGAGGCCTGCAGCAACACACAGAATGCAGTGGTGAGGCCTGCAGCAACACACAGAATGCAGTGGTGAGGCCTGCAGCAACACACAGAATGCAGTGGTGAGGTCTGCAGCAACACACAGAATGCAGTGGTGAGGTCTGCAGCAACACACAGAATGCAGTGGTGAGGCCTGCAGCAACACACAGAATGCAGTGGTGAGGCCTGCAGCAACACACAGAATGCAGTGGTGAGGCCTGCAGCAACACACAGAATGCAGTGGTGAGGTCTGCAGCAACACACAGAATGCAGTGGTGAGGTCTGCAGCAACACACAGAATGCAGTGGCGAGGCGCGGATGCGTGAAAGATTGACTGGATATGGTGATTTCCCACCGCGGGTGGAAGTCGTGTCCCCACGCACTCAAAGAATAAATGCTGTGTGTGATAATCAATATACCATAATTAATGCAGTCCAATTGACTCTGAAGAGACTGTGCTGCATACAAATGAGAGAGGAATAGAAAAACATAAAAGTCATTATAATAAGATTCACGATTCAAGAGGGATCCATTTGTCACTCGCTCTCATACGAGCAGCCGGACGTTGACGTGGTTCTGCAGGACTAATGAGGGACGTTAGGATGAGACGTGGTTCTGCAGGACTAATGAGGGACGTTAGGATGAGACGTGGTTCTGCAGGACTAATGAGGGACGTTAGGATGAGTCGTGGTTCTGTAGGACTAATGAGGGACGTTAGGATGAGACGTGGTTCTGTAGACTACTGAGGGACGTTAGGATGAGTCGTGGTTCTGCAGGACTAATGAGGGACATTAGGATGAGACGTGGTTCTGCAGGACTAATGAGGGACGTTAGGATGAGTCGTGGTTCTGCAGGACTAATGAGGGACGTTAGGATGAGTCGTGGTTCTGCAGGACTAATGAGGGACGTTAGGATGAGTCGTGGTTCTGTAGACTAATGAGGGACGTCAGGATGAGACGTGGTTCTGCAGGACTAATGAGGGACGTTAGGATGAGACGTGGTTCTGCAGGACTAATGAGGGACGTTAGGATGAGACGTGGTTCTGCAGGACTAATGAGGGACGTTAGGATGAGTCGTGGTTCTGTAGGACTAATGAGGGACGTTAGGATGAGACGTGGTTCTGTAGACTACTGAGGGACGTTAGGATGAGTCGTGGTTCTGCAGGACTAATGAGGGACATTAGGATGAGACGTGGTTCTGCAGGACTAATGAGGGACGTTAGGATGAGTCGTGGTTCTGCAGGACTAATGAGGGACGTTAGGATGAGTCGTGGTTCTGCAGGACTAATGAGGGACGTTAGGATGAGTCGTGGTTCTGTAGACTAATGAGGGACGTTAGGATGAGACGTGGTTCTGCAGGACTAATGAGGGACGTTAGGATGAGTCGTGGTTCTGCAGGACTAATGAGGGACGTTAGGATGAGACGTGGTTCTGCAGGACTAATGAGGGACGTCAGGATGAGACGTGGTTCTGCAGGACTAATGAGGGACGTCAGGATGAGACGTGGTTCTGCAGGACTACTGAGGGACGTTAGGATGAGACGTGGTTCTGCAGGACTAATGAGGGACGTCAGGATGAGTCGTGGTTCTGCAGGACTAATGAGGGACGTTAGGATGAGTCGTGGTTCTGCAGGACTAATGAGGGACGTTAGGATGAGACGTGGTTCTGCAGGACTACTGAGGGACGTTAGGATGAGACGTGGTTCTGCAGGACTAATGAGGGACGTCAGGATGAGTCGTGGTTCTGCAGGACTAATGAGGGACGTCAGGATGAGACGTGGTTCTGCAGGACTAATGAGGGACGTTAGGATGAGACGTGGTTCTGCAGGACTAATGAGGGACGTTAGGATGAGTCGTGGTTCTGTAGACTAATGAGGGACGTTAGGATGAGTCGTGGTTCTGTAGACTAATGAGGGACGTTAGGATGAGACGTGGTTCTGTAGGACTAATGAGGGACGTTAGGATGAGTCGTGGTTCTGTAGACTAATGAGGGACGTTAGGATGAGTCGTGGTTCTGTAGACTAATGAGGGACGTTAGGATGAGTCGTGGTTCTGTAGGACTAATGAGGGACGTTAGGATGAGTCGTGGTTCTGCAGGACTAATGAGGGACGTCAGGATGAGACGTGGTTCTGCAGGACTAATGAGGGACGTCAGGATGAGTCGTGGTTCTGTAGGACTAATGAGGGACGTTAGGATGAGACGTGGTTCTGCAAGACTAATGAGGGACGTTAGGATGAGACGTGGTTCTGCAGGACTAATGAGGGACGTCAGGATGAGTCGTGGTTCTGCAGGACTAATGAGGGACGTTAGGATGAGACGTGGTTCTGCAGGACTAATGAGGGACGTCAGGATGAGACGTGGTTCTGCAGGACTAATGAGGGACGTTAGGATGAGACGTGGTTCTGTAGACTAATGAGGGACGTTAGGATGAGTCGTGGTTCTGTAGACTAATGAGGGACGTTAGGATGAGTCGTGGTTCTGCAGGACTAATGAGGGACGTTAGGATGAGACGTGGTTCTGTAGACTAATGAGGGACGTCAGGATGAGACGTGGTTCTGCAGGACTAATGAGGGACGTTAGGATGAGTCGTGGTTCTGCAGGACTAATGAGGGACGTTAGGATGAGACGTGGTTCTGTAGACTAATGAGGGACGTCAGGATGAGACGTGGTTCTGCAGGACTAATGAGGGACGTTAGGATGAGACGTGGTTCTGTAGACTAATGAGGGACGTTAGGATGAGACGTGGTTCTGCAGGACTAATGAGGGACGTTAGGATGAGACGTGGTTCTGTAGACTAATGAGGGACGTCAGGATGAGACGTGGTTCTGCAGGACTAATGAGGGACGTTAGGATGAGTCGTGGTTCTGCAGGACTAATGAGGGACGTTAGGATGAGACGTGGTTCTGCAGGACTAATGAGGGACGTCAGGATGAGACGTGGTTCTGCAGGACTAATGAGGGACGTCAGGATGAGACGTGGTTCTGCAAGACTAATGAGGGACGTTAGGATGAGACGTGGTTCTGCAGGACTAATGAGGGACGTTAGGATGAGACGTGGTTCTGCAGGACTAATGAGGGACGTTAGGATGAGTCGTGGTTCTGCAAGACTAATGAGGGACGTTAGGATGAGACGTGGTTCTGCAGGACTAATGAGGGACGTTAGGATGAGTCGTGGTTCTGCAGGACTAATGAGGGACGTTAGGATGAGTCGTGGTTCTGCAGGACTAATGAGGGACGTTAGGATGAGTCGTGGTTCTGCAGGACTAATGAGGGACGTTAGGATGAGACGTGGTTCTGCAGGACTAATGAGGGACGTCAGGATGAGACGTGGTTCTGCAGGACTAATGAGGGACGTCAGGATGAGACGTGGTTCTGCAGGACTAATGAGGGACGTTAGGATGAGTCGTGGTTCTGTAGACTAATGAGGGACGTTAGGATGAGTCGTGGTTCTGCAGGACTAATGAGGGACGTTAGGATGAGTCGTGGTTCTGCAGGACTAATGAGGGACGTCAGGATGAGACGTGGTTCTGCAGGACTAATGAGGGACGTCAGGATGAGACGTGGTTCTGCAGGACTAATGAGGGACGTTAGGATGAGTCGTGGTTCTGCAGGACTAATGAGGGACGTCAGGATGAGACGTGGTTCTGCAGGACTAATGAGGGACGTTAGGATGAGTCGTGGTTCTGCAGGACTAATGAGGGACGTTAGGATGAGACGTGGTTCTGCAGGACTAATGAGGGACGTTAGGATGAGTCGTGGTTCTGCAGGACTAATGAGGGACGTCAGGATGAGACGTGGTTCTGCAGGACTAATGAGGGACGTTAGGATGAGTCGTGGTTCTGCAGGACTAATGAGGGACGTTAGGATGAGACGTGGTTCTGTAGACTAATGAGGGACGTTAGGATGAGACGTGGTTCTGTAGGACTAATGAGGGACGTTAGGATGAGACGTGGTTCTGTAGGACTAATGAGGGACGTCAGGATGAGACGTGGTTCTGCAGGACTAATGAGGGACGTTAGGATGAGTCGTGGTTCTGCAGGACTACTGAGGGACGTTAGGATGAGACGTGGTTCTGCAGGACTAATGAGGGACGTTAGGATGAGACGTGGTTCTGTAGACTAATGAGGGACGTCAGGATGAGACGTGGTTCTGCAGGACTAATGAGGGACGTTAGGATGAGTCGTGGTTCTGCAGGACTAATGAGGGACGTTAGGATGAGACGTGGTTCTGCAGGACTAATGAGGGACGTTAGGATGAGTCGTGGTTCTGCAGGACTACTGAGGGACGTTAGGATGAGTCGTGGTTCTGCAGGACTAATGAGGGACGTCAGGATGAGACGTGGTTCTGCAGGACTAATGAGGGACGTTAGGATGAGTCGTGGTTCTGCAGGACTAATGAGGGACGTCAGGATGAGTCGTGGTTCTGCAGGACTAATGAGGGACATTAGGATGAGACGTGGTTCTGTAGGACTAATGAGGGACGTCAGGATGAGTCGACAGTCGACTCACTTTCATTTCGATTTACAAAGAAAACTACTTTTAATGGCTTGTTCAAAAACATTATGGACGACGTCGTGCTTTACAAAA
>NC_137877.1:2147498-2149998 GCF_963924005.1 Protomyctophum bolini | reverse complement strand
AAGCTATGTTTCTATGTCAGTCGTTCTTTGATTTTTCAAAAATAGCAGACCTACAAGCTCGTAGCGCGCCACTCAGTGGCGCGCTACGAGCTTGTAGATCTGCTATTTTTCAATAGCTAACACCAAAAGGGGTTCCCGCCCAAAATGGGTTAATACTGTACATTTTTACATTAGCATATTGTATTGTGTAAGTTAATGTTCTATTTGTATGTTTGATATTGTTTTGTGTTATATATATATTATATATATATACATATTATTTTTTTGCTGCATTGTATGCTTTGGCAATACTGTAGTTATGAATTCATGCCAATAAAGCTAATTTAATTGAATTTAATTGAGAGAGAGAGAGAGAGAGAGAGAGAGAGAGAGAGAGAGAGAGAGAGATGCGCGCGCGCGTGTTTGTAATCATGCTGTGCTAGGATTTGACGAAGGGATTTATCTATGGCTGGGAGGCCCTTCACACACGTGCGCATGTAGCTACTTGATTAGTAGGGTTGATGACACACACACACACACACACACACACACACACACACACACACACACACACACACACACACGTGTTGTTACTATACATGCACATGCATACAGTACTATACACACGACACACCAATGACAAAAGTACACAGACAGACACGCACGCACGCAGACAGGCACGCAGACAGGCACGCACAGTGCCACACTCACAGGAGCTCATATGTGGAAAACATGTTGCAGCAGCCTGGTCTAATAACTCCTGAATGACCTTTGAACTGTGACAGCACAGTAGAGGTCCGTACACAGCCTAGGGGGGATGCTAACGGTGCTGTGAACAGTTGGAAGGGTCAAGGGTCACTCAGCCGGCAGCCTCGGAAACATTTATTTACAGGGAGGGAAAAAAACAAGTCTGGGACCGAGTCCACTTCAATACGGCATAGAGTAGTCTGGGACCGAGTCCACTTCAATACGGCATAGAGTAGTCTGGGACCGAGTCCACTTCAATACGGCATAGAGTAGTCTGGGACAGAGTCCACTTCAATACGGCATAGAGTAGTCTGGGACCGAGTCCACTTCAATACGGCATAGAGTAGTCTGGGACCGAGTCCACTTCAATACGACATAGAGTAGTCTGGGACCGAGTCCACTTCAATACGACATAGAGTAGTCTGGGACCGAGTCCACTTCAATACGGCATAGAGTAGTCTGGGACCGAGTCCACTTCAATACGGCATAGAGTAGTCTGGGACCGAGTCCACTTCAATACAGCATAGAGTAGTCTGGGACCGAGTCCACTTCAATACGACATAGAGTAGTCTGGGACCGAGTCCACTTCAATACGACATAGAGTAGTCTGGGACAGAGTCCACTTCAAATACGACATAGAGTAGTCTGGGACCGAGTCCACTTCAATACGACATAGAGTAGTCTGGGACCGAGTCCACTTCAATACGGCATAGAGTAGTCTGGGACCGAGTCCACTTCAATACGACATAGAGTAGTCTGGGACCGACCGAGTCCACTTCAATACGGCATAGAGTAGTCTGGGACCGAGTCCACTTCAATACGGCATAGAGCAGTCTGGGGCCGAGTCCACTTCAACACGACATAGAGTAGTCTGGGTCCGAGTCCACTTCAATACGACATAGAGTAGTCTGGGTCCGAGTCCACTTCAATACGACATAGAGTAGTCTGGGACCGAGTCCACTTCAACACGACATAGAGTAGTCTGGGTCCGAGTCCACTTCAACACGACATAGAGTAGTCTGGGTCCGAGTCCACTTCAATACGACATAGAGTAGTCTGGGTCCGAGTCCACTTCAACACGACATAGAGTAGTCTGGGACAGAGTCCACTTCAACACGACATAGAGTAGTCTGGGACCGAGTCCACTTCAATACAGCATAGAGTAGTCTGGGACCGAGTCCACTTCAATACGGCATAGAGTAGTCTGGGACCGAGTCCACTTCAATACGGCATAGAGTAGTCTGGGACCGAGTCAGTCCACTTCAATACGACATAGAGTAGTCTGGGACCGAGTCCACTTCAATACGACATAGAGTAGTCTGGGACAGAGTCCACTTCAATACGACATAGAGTAGTCTGGGACCGAGTCCACTTCAATACGACATAGAGCAGTCTGGGACCGAGTCCACTTCAATACGACATAGAGTAGTCTGGGACCGAGTCCACTTCAATACGACATAGAGTAGTCTGGGACAGAGTCCACTTCAATACGACATAGAGTAGTCTGGGACCGAGTCCACTTCAATACGGCATAGAGTAGTCTGGGACAGAGTCCACTTCAATACGACATAGAGTAGTCTGGGACCGAGTCCACTTCAATACGACATAGAGTAGTCTGGGACCGAGTCCACTTCAATACGGCATAGAGTAGTCTGGGACCGAGTCCACTTCAATACGCATAGAGTAGTCTGGGACCGAGTCCACTTCAATACGACATAGAGTAGTCTGGGACCGAGTCCACTTCAATACGACATAGAGTAGTCTGGGTCCGAGT
>NC_137877.1:2142262-2147298 GCF_963924005.1 Protomyctophum bolini | reverse complement strand
ACAACAACACAAGCGTCAGTCAGCAGAAATCCCTTTATGGCCTGTAGTGGAGAATATGTATACACATACATATATACATATATATATATATATATATATATATATATATATATATATATACCACTGAATGAAGCCTACTGCACTTTATACAAACAACACAACCTGTCTGTCCCCCAGGTCATAAATAATAATAATAAACACAACCTGTCTGTCCCCCAGGGAGGATAAATAATAATAATAAACACAACCTGTCTGTCCCCCAGGGAGGATAAATAATAATAATAACACAACCTGTCTGTCCCCCAGGGAGGATAAATAATAATAATAAACACAACCTTGTCTGTCCCCCAGGGAGGATAAATAATAATAATAAACACAACCTGTCTGTCCCCAGAAGAACGACCGACATAGAAACATAGCTTTTTCAGAAACTGTCAGGACGTATAGAAGTCTGTTTTTGAATGGGGTTAAATGGGTAAATCTATAACCAATCTTTATGGTAGAGTATAAAGTCTTTCACCAGCACATGCGGTTCTGAAGGTGGAGTCCGTTGGACCCTTGCAGGGGTTCCATGTGGGGGTTCCATGAAATTAACCAATTCTACAAATGCCTTCTATAAATCCTGACAAAGCAGAGTTCTGTCAGCGTTTACTCCGTCACACACATGGGTAAACATGAACGTAATAAATGTAGGCTAATACACAATTGACAAACAAAGCAACAGCCTTGTTGCTTTTCACTGAGTGCCGCGCTGCGAGCTTGTAGATCTGCTATTTTTTGGAAAATCTTGAAAATGTGCAGGCTCAAATCTTTGAATATGTATCTTTCAAAGCCAACGTTTTAAACTCAAATCTTTGCTTCTGGGGGGGGGGGGGGGGTCCCTGAACAACATACATGAGTTTTTGATTTAGAAGAGATTCTTTTTTATTTCAACGTCAGGCCTGAATGGGATAATATCCGTCAGCCACAGTACTCCCTCAGGGGATCTAATTAAACTCGTAAAACACCATTCAATATATTAGATAACCACACGTTTGAAGTTGAACTAATATTATACTATTAGCGAAATGGTAGAATAGCAACAGTGATGTATACAGCATGTAAAAACCTCTCAACAAAAAGCACACGGCAAAATGTCCCTGCCCAGGTTTTTATCCCCAGAGAAGAACCCAGGTGACATTTTACATTATGTGCAGCAATCTGTCATACCGTATAGAACACAAGCCAGGAATATCCACACGTGCACACACACACACACACACACACACACGCACACGCACATGCACACGCACACACACACGCACACACACACACACACACACGAGTACATGTACATGTACAGTATACTACACTCACTTTAAATAAAGAAAGAAAACAGATTCAGTCCTCTTTCATAAAATATGTTTATGCCTCACACACAGAAAACATACATCGGAAGGTGAAGGTTCATTCATTCATACATTGGGAGGTGAAGCGTCCTCACTTCCCACATCCACACACCAACGGTGGCGAGCTCACACCGACCGACTCACTGGAGGCAACGTAATAGGGTTCAGCGTCTTGCCCAAGGACACTTCCACATGTAGGACAGGAGGAGGAGGAGCCGGGATTCGAACCCCCCCCGACCATAGGGAACGACCTGCTCTACCTCCTGAGCCACGGCCGCCTGCGTCAAATCTCCACGTGACGTGTAATTGCACGCGTGTGTGTGCGCCTTGTCCATGTGTACTGTATAGCATGAGGAGTATATGTTGTGGTGAATGTCCTCTAGGATGCGTGTACGTGTGCGTGCGTGTGCGTGACTTTGCGCTCCGTGTGCGTGTGCGTGACTTTGCGCTCCGTGTGTGCGCGCGTGCACCAAGGGGCTACATATGAGTGACTTATCTGGGACGGCACACGCACGGCAACAAACAGCGGTGGAAATTCAATTTCCTGGCGACTACAGGAGGCGCTGGTAGGAAAACTGCGAGTCGAGAGAGCGTGACTGAACAGGTGTGACTGCAGAGATTTCCTTTAATAAAAGGCCAGATCACAGGAGTGAGAGAGAGAGAGAGAGAGAGAGAGTGCTTTCTTGCTGACATTGTTTTAAAAAAAATTGTGCCGTGCGTGCGTGCGTGCGTGCGTGCGTGCGTGCGTGCGTGCGTGCGTTTGTTGCAGCTGAATTCAGCAGATATTGGGGGATGCTGTAGTGGGGGGGGGGGGGGGATGCTGTAGTGGGGGGGAGTGGGGGGGGGACGCTGTAGTGGGGGGGAGTGGGGGGGGGGGGTGCTGTAGTGTCGCTCAAAACCAGAGGGAGAACAGAAGTGGGAGAACATGAAGGGAAAACAAAGGAAAGAGGACATCATGAATTAAGAAATTAAGGGGGGGGGGGAGGGGATGGAGAGGGAGGGGGAGGGGGGAGGGCAAAGACACGACGACAGAGAGAAAACAAAAGGAAAGCGCAATGGAAAGCGCTAATGGATGTGCGTGCGTGTATGTGTGCGTGTGTGCGTGCGTGTATGTGTGCGTGCGTGCGTGTATGTGTGCGTGTGTATGTGTTGTAGGAGAGACCAGAGGCCACGTGGCTACAAGGGGGGGTGACACTAATATTGTCCCACTTCATGTTCAACCCGAACCCACCACAGCACCAGCACAGGCACAGGGTCCATGATTAGTGCTTCACAAAGCACTGCCAGCTCTTTGAAGAGACACACACACACACACACACACACACACACACACACACAGACCACACACACACACACACAGACACAGACACAGACACAGACACACACAATGTGTCGCATCGCATTGAAGATCTTCAAAAGATGTTTTATTTTTTATACATTTGGGACATTCTGCACTGTGAGTTTACTTTCTGCTTTCGGTACTTTATTAAGTATACGTATTTATTCCAATATACTTTTATACTTTTTTTACACTTAAGTACGAAATTAATTCCGGGACTTTTACTAAGTTGTAGCGGTCTCTATAACGGGAGTATATACAGTATTTATACTCTGTTTGTCTTCTCCACACCCACTGCACACACGACACCGTACAACAACACAGCACAAAGGAACGCTCTGTTCCGCATTGTTCTCCCCCGTGGCTCATGAGGTTCAGGTTTGTGTTGCCCTGTCCTGGTTCTGTCCATGACAAACGGTTCTGGACACGGTTCTGGTGGGGGGGGGGGGTGCAGGCAGCGGCATGGAGGCGTATCTAGGCAGGCGGCGGCACGTATACGTTGTAAAGGCAGTGCCGGTATATGCCCAGCATGGCGCTCCAGTCTAAATAGACAACAGGGTCAAATAATGGTCCAATGTGTCGAAGGCAGCCGTCAGATCAACAAGGTCAGTAGTTTCTACGTGCATGGCGGTTCGGCCCCGCCCCCCGGTCCACTTTGGGTCTATTTGACACCGCTCGCTCGTAACAACCGATACACTCCACCTCCGGTCCGATATCATCATCACGCATCGCCGACTATAAAAGGACCTTTCAAACGGAAGCGATATATAATAACGCACCTATAGTTCATTTTCAACGAGACCTTTGCTTGTTTTTTTGCGCTGGAGCACTTCATGAGGAGCAAGCGGTCAGCGGTGCGACGACACAAGCGTATTTACGTTGAGCGCGGCGGTTCCCGTGAATTTGTTGCGCCCCGTTGCTCGTTTCGTGCACACACGGTGATAGACAGACGGTCCCATCCAATCATCTACCAAGTATCTTGCCCCGTCATCGAATTGGCTTCCGAGATCCCAGATCCAATAAGCTGTGAAACAAAGTGTAGCTAGCTTCTTGGATCTGGCAGCGTCAGGTTAGGTGAGTCCATGTAATCCCTCCATCTGTGCCTGGTCTGCCGCGGCCACAGTGGGGGTATTATGTATTATTAATCAGTGACCCCCCACCCTTATCAAAACGGCGTGTCGCTGCAGGCCAGCACTTCATTATAGGATATCCTACGATTTACACGCGGCAGAAAATGGACCCGACGGACGGATCCCTGCGGGGCCGTTGTCATAATACTCACTGCGAGAAAATACGTCTAAAAATATATATCAGTGTTCACACCCTTCAACACGGAGGGATTTCATATAACCCAGTACCTCCCGTTATACACTAGGCGGGAGCGTTGAGGCCAGTGACAGTCAAATGCGTGAAATACCACAGTAGAAGAAGGAGAAGAGACCCAGGGCACTGGTTGCCCTGGGGTATGTGCATAGCTGCTCAAATGCGATATTCGGGTCTGGATTAGAGCTTAATAATTTGACTTAGATATGAAATAAACAACGATGGGATGGGACCGGGGGACAGAATCTGTGTAACACAGTGGGGACAGACTACTGTGCAACACAGTGGGGACAGACATCTGTGTAACACAGTGGGGACAGACATCTGTGTAACACAGTCAGTGGGGACAGACATCTGTGTAACACAGTGGGGACAGACTACTGTGTAACACAGTGGGGACAGATCACTGTGTAACACAGAGCAGACAGATAGCGGAAGTTTACGTCTGTTTAACCGGAAATGACGACACCAGATTCTGTCAAAATGGCATAATGGTGAAGTTACCGCACCATCAGGACTGGGTGTCTTGCCCCGTTAAAATGAGATATATTGTGAATATCACGGATTTTTCTATTGGCATTAAAATGATGAATTAAAAACATGAATAGAGCAGGCAGAGAGGGCACTGGAAAGCTGCTATTGGCTGGCAGTCCAAGGGTTTAAAGAAAGATGGATTTGTACGTTCTGGCACAGGTGGCGGGGGGGGGGGGGGGGGGTGGAGAATAAAGCGGAATTCCACAATCTTGGCATACATTGGGTTAATGTGCAGGAGTCTTTGTCTGAGCGACACGGGCCTTAAAGTACTTATGATGGTGGGCTGCGTGTACTGTGGTCCTTTATGGTAGTAATGTGGGGTTTTATTCCAGGGACGCAGAATGCCAGAAATGAAAAGTGTATAATTGCATCGGAGACCAACTTCTGAGAATACAAAACTCTAAAAGCAATAAATATACAGTATATAAGTCAGGCTTCCAGCATCCAGTTAA
>NC_137877.1:2132262-2137262 GCF_963924005.1 Protomyctophum bolini | reverse complement strand
GCGCTGCGTCTGTTTCTCAGCGTCCAGAGCCTTGTAAGCTACATTGTGAATCCGTCCCTGGTTAGCGTCTCTGACAGCTGGGAGACTCTTTAGAGGCAATTTAAATTCTCCTTCAAGAGCCAAAGATGCTCCGTTTCCTAATTTATGTCCTGGTTTTGTTGTAACAATGTTCCTCTCATCTCTGTCTCTCTCTCTCTCTCTCTCTCTCTCTCCCTCCCTCTCACTCAAGAGTCTCATTATCTCTCTCTTCATTATAGCCGGCTGTCTCTCGTCCATGCTTTTGACTCGTGTCGTTTCAAACCACCTTTCTCATCCCGTCTGTCAGTCTAAACAGAGGTTATCTGGAGGTGGGATACTCTCTCTCTCTCTCTCTCTCTCTCTCTCTCTCTCTCTCTCTCTCTCTCTCTCTCCTTACATAACCATTCAAGCCTGAGGGCCAGACCCCTCACACACACACACACACACACACACACACACACACACACACACAGAAACGTACGCGTGCACACTGCACACACACACACACACACGCGTGCCGCCAGTTGCATTGCTCTGCCATATGATGCACTGCCACCCTGCTGCATGGTGTTGGTGTCGTCAGGCAGAAAACAATAACGCGCTACGAGCTTAATGTAGATCTGCTATTTTTAGAAAAAATCGTGAAAATGTGGCACAAATCTTTGATATATATTCTTTCAGAGGGAACGTTTTTAACTCAAATCTTTGCTTCTGGGAGGGGGGGGGGTCCCTGGAATAACATATTTTCAGATGGGGGTCGGAGGCATATTACATATCATTTTTGGGGTCCTTGACGTGAAATATTGAGAACCACTGATATAGAAACATGAGGTTTTTCATATATATATATTTTTTTAATTTTGAAGTCAGGCCTAAATGGGTTAAGAAGTGAACACAAATCTGGTATACGGGGGTCCCTGGAACAACATGTTTTCAGATGGGGGGTCCCTGGAACAACATGTTTTCAGATGGGGGGTCCCTGTCACAACATGTTTTCAGATGGGGGGTCCCTGTCACAACATGTTTTCAGATGGGGGGTCCCTGTCACAACATGTTTTCAGATGGGGGGTCCCTGTCACAACATGTTTTCAGATGGGGGGTCTGGAACAACATGTTTTCAGATGGGGGTCCCTGTTACAACATGTTTTCAGATGGGGGGTCCCTGTTACAACATGTTTTCAGATGGGGGGTCCCTGTCACAACATGTTTTCAGATGGGGGGTCCCTGTCACAACATGTTTTCAGATGGGGGGTCCCTGTCACAACATGTTTTCAGATGGGGGGTCCCTGTCACAACATGTTTTCAGATGGGGGGTCCCTGGAACAACATGTTTTCAGATGGGGGTCCCTGGAACAACATGTTTTCAGATGGGGGGTCCCTGGAACAACATGTTTTCAGATGGGGGGTCCCTGTCACAACATGTTTTCAGATGGGGGGTCCCTGTCACAACATGTTTTCAGATGGGGGGTCCCTGTCACAACATGTTTTCAGATGGGGGATCCCTGTTACAACATGTTTTCAGATGGGGGGTCCCTGTCACAACATGTTTTCAGATGGGGGGTCCCTGTCACAACATGTTTTCAGATGGGGGGTCCCTGTTACAACATGTTTTCAGATGGGGGGTCCCTGTCACAACATGTTTTCAGATGGGGGGTCCCTGGAACAACATGTTTTCAGATGGGGGGTCCCTGGAACAACATGTTTTCAGATGGGGGGTCCCTGTCACAACATGTTTTCAGATGGGGGGTCCCTGGAACAACATGTTTTCAGATGGGGGGTCCCTGGAACAACATGTTTTCAGATGGGGGGTCCCTGTCACAACATGTTTTCAGATGGGGGGTCCCTGTCACAACATGTTTTCAGATGGGGGGTCCCTGTCACAACATGTTTTCAGATGGGGGGTCCCTGTCACAACATGTTTTCAGATGGGGGGTCCCTGTCACAACATGTTTTCAGATGGGGGGTCCCTGTCACAACATGTTTTCAGATGGGGGGTCCCTGTCACAACATGTTTTCAGATGGGGGGTCCCTGGAACAACATGTTATTCCACTGTTCTACTTATTTTTATGTATGTGATGTATTGCCATGCTTTTTGTTCTTGCTTAATGTAAGTCCCCCTGATGAATGCCTAAATTGTAAATTGTGACGTGGAAATGGTGGAGAACCATGCACTGCTACAACACTTAGGAAGTACACTTCAGAAACAATACGCTCCAAATAACACAAACCACAACTACCTACAGTTTCAAGCCAAAAATATATAAAAACAAGCCCAGATATGACTCATAATAAGCAGACATTGCAGCACACAGCCCAACATGAACCCTAGATTGTATGAACCATAAAAATGATCTTAACTGTCATGGGGACAAAAGATCCCCCCTGGTCCACAAAGATAGTACAACATGCACACACAACACACACACACACACACACACACACACACACACACACACACACACACACACACACACACACACACACACACACACACACACACACACACACACACACACACACACACACACACACACACACACACACACACACACACACACACACACAGCCCCAACTGAGCCAAACTCACCCTGTCTAGCCAGAAGCTTTACTGCAGTATTTACTGCTACAGCCAAGCTCTGCTAAACATATGATTTCATAAACACACGCACGCACACACACACACACACACACTGCAGTGCAACCCCACACATGCACGCACACACACACACACTGCAGTGCAGCCCCACGCATGCACACACACACACACACACACACACACACACACACTCTGTGCAGCCCCCCAGGTGGCCTGGGGTGGATGTTTGGACACACGTCAGGGTGGAGAAAACAGGGGAAAGCTGATCTCTGCTTTATGAGAGCCATGAGCACTGTGTAGAACACCACCCCAAATAACCTGAACCCCACGCACGCACACATACACGCACGCACACATACACGCACGCTCTCTCTGCTGAAGCAGCTAACTCCACCACCTCTTTACTGCCCCGTAACATGCATGAAAGAACAACACCGTTCATAAAGGAGTATTTCTCTCAATACTCGGAGACAAATAAATTACAATAAATCCAAAGTGGCTCTGTGAGCGCTGGATGAATGAACAGTTACGTTGTGACGAACAGAACCAACACAAACAGAAGGAAGGTGAGAACGGCAAGATGAACAACACTAACTCAGTCAAAACCAAAGTATTACTACTCAACATGATAACAAATACAGCCACCCCCCCACCCAACCACATCAATTTGTTTTGGTTCTGAGAGCTACTGCTCTAACATAGTAAAATCACTCACTGTAAATAGATTACAGTGTACTGCTCTAACATAGTAAAATCACTCACTGTAAATAGATTACAGTGTACTGCTCTAACATAGTAAAATCACTCACTGTAAATAGATTACAGTGTACTGCTCTAACATAGTAAAATCACTCACTGTAAATAGATTACAGTGTACTGCTCTAACATAGTAAAATCACTCACTGTAAATAGATTACAGTGTACTGCTCTAACATAGTAAAATCACTCACTGTAAATAGATTACAGTAGAGCTACTGCTCTAACACAGTAAAATCACACACTGTAAATAGATTACAGTAGAGCTACTGCTCTAACACAGTAAAATCACACACTGTAAATAGATTACAGTAGAGCTACTGCTTTAACACCGTAAAATCACACACTGTAAATAGATTACAGTAGAGCTACTGCTCTAACACAGTAAAATCACACACTGTAAATAGATTACAGTAGAGCTACTGCTTTAACACCGTAAAATCACACACTGTAAATAGATTACAGTAGAGCTACTGCTCTAACACAGTAAAATCACACACTGTAAATATGTTACAGTACTTCAATGAATATGTGGCATTTTATGGTTGCTTTCTTTTGCGCCACTGCAAGACATGCAGGGCCCGACCACTGCAAGACATGCAGGGCCCGACCACTGCAAGACATGCAGGGCCCAACCACTGCAAGACATGCAGGGCCCAACCACTGCAAGACATGCAGGGCCCGACCACTGCAAGACATGCAGGGCCCAACCACAGCAAGACATGCAGGGCCCAACCACAAGACATGCAGGGCCCAACCACTGCAAGACATGCAGGGCCCAACCACAAGACATGCAGGGCCCAACCACTGCAAGACATGCAGGGCCCAACCACAAGACATGCAGGGCCCAACCACTGAAAGACATGCAGGGCCCAACCACTGCAAGACATGCAGGGCCCGACCACTGCAAGACATGCAGGGCCCAACCACTGCAAGACATGCAGGGCCCAACCACAAGACATGCAGGGCCCAACCACTGCAAGACATGCAGGGCCCAACCACAAGACATGCAGGGCCCAATCACTGCAAGACATGCAGGGCCCGACCACTGCAAGACATGCAGGGCCCGACCACTGCAAGACATGCAGGGCCCGACCACTGCAAGACATGCAGGGCCCGACCACTGAAAGACATGCAGGGCCCAACCACTGAAAGACATGCAGGGCCCAACCACTGCAAGACATGCAGGGCCCGACCACTGAAAGACATGCAGGGCCCAACCACTGCAAGACATGCAGGGCCCAACCACAGCAAGACATGCAGGGCCCAACCACTGCAAGACATGCAGGGCCCAACCACTGCAAGACATGCAGGGCCCTACCACTGCAAGACATGCAGGGCCCTACCACAGCAAGACATGCAGGGCCCAACCACTGCAAGACATGCAGGGCCCAACCACTGCAAGACATGCAGGGCCCTACCACTGCAAGACATGCAGGGCCCAACCACTGCAAGACATGCAGGGCCCAACCACTGCAAGACATGCAGGGCCCAACCACTGCAAGACATGCAGGGCCCAACCACTGCAAGACATGCAGGGCCCAACCACTGAAAGACATGCAGGGCCCAATCCTGGAGGGCAGAGCGCACGGTGTGCACATACATGTGTGCATTCCCTCTCTATACGTC
>NC_137877.1:2117262-2127262 GCF_963924005.1 Protomyctophum bolini | reverse complement strand
TTGACACAATGTCTGTGTTGACACAATGTCTGTGTTTACACAATGTCTGTGTTTACACAATGTTTGTGTTTACACAATGTCTGTGTTGACACAATGTAATGTCTGTGTTTACACAATGTAATGTTTGTGTTTACACAATGTTTGTGTTTACACAATGTCTGTGTTGACACAATGTAATGTCTGTGTTTACACAATGTAATGTTTGTGTTTACACAATGTTTGTGTTTACATAAACCCTCAGCTGGACAAAAGAGCGCTCCTCAACAACCATAAAACAACAACAGTCAACATGTACTCTCTCCCAGACAGCCTACTAGTATTGATCATCAACAACCATAAAACAACAACAGTCAACATGTACTCTCTCCCAGACAGCCTACTAGTAGTAGTGTTGAGTATTGAAGACTGCAGAGTGTAACAACAGCTAGTTTCTTTCAACTCAATTCCAAATGACAAATTAGCAAGATGGCACCCCATAGCATAGCAGCAGACAGCATGGTTAGCACCTCATAGCATAGCAGCAGAGTCAGACAGCATGGTTAGCACCTCATAGCATAGCAGCAGACAACATGGATAGCACCCCATAGCATAGCAGCAGAGTCAGACAGCATGGTTAGCACCCCATAGCATAGCAGCAGACAACATGGGCACAATCAATGGAAATCCATCAATGAAATTCCATTCAGCAAAAAATTGCAATTCAATTCTGACCTTTGATGTCTTCAATGATGTAGTAATCCATAATCAAGGGCAGATGCTGTTGTGGAGTTGCCCAGTAAAGATGAAGTCCTCAGGATACAACTATTGTACAGTAGCCTATAGGCTAGCTCCTCTAGGGACTGCTGACTTATTTTCTTTCCAGAAACTTTGCAATAGACGTTTGGCATTGTGAGGCTATGAGGTATTTAGGATACTCTCAGAGAGGCTTCTCATTCATATTTAATCATAAACAAAGACACAAGTTTCTGGTGTGAAGAAAGACAAATCTGCTGCATTCTAGAAACAAGCACATGATGACAGGCCTCAGGCAGACATGACCAATCAATCTATGCAGGTACCGATGAACAGACATGACCAATCAATCTATGCAGGTACAGATGGACAAACTAGAGGCAGTGCCAGTGGCTACGGATCCAAATAGGAAAATGAATGATAATACCTACACCTATACTGCCATATTTTGCTAAATTGAATACAGTGATTGCATTCACATTATGTTATGCAATGACGCGTGCGTGCGTGTGTGGTGGTTAAACCCTCTCTCTCACCAACACATATATAGAAGGAAGGAACATACATGTGCAAACAGACTATATTGTTTGTGTTGTTGCTTGTTTCTCAAACTATGGGACCCTTTGTTTCAAACTATGGGACCCTTTGTTTCCTAAATTCCTACATTCAAAAGATTATTAAAAAATATATATAATCATAATAATATCCTTTTTTCAAAATAATTTAATGAACAAATCAAAGATCTATAAATGCCGTAAAAGTGAAAAAGCAGGTCGGCTATTTTAACCCATTTAGACCCGAGACTATGTTTCTACAGCCTATCAGAGGAGCTCACACTGAACCCTATGTTTCAACAGCCTATCAGTGGTGCTTACACTGAACCCTATGTTTCTACAGCCTATCAGTGGTGCTCACACTGAACCCTATGTTTCTACAGCCTATCAGTGGTGCTTACACTGAACCCTATGTTTCTACAGCCTATCAGTGGTGCTCACACTGAACCCTATGTTTCAACAGCCTATCGGTGGTGCTCACACTGTTTCAACAGCCTATCAGTGGTGCTCACACTGTTTCAACAGCCTATCAGTGGTGCTCACACTGTTTCAACAGCCTATCAGTGGTGCTCACACTGTTTCAACAGCCTATCAGTGGTGCTCACACTGAACCCTATGTTTCAACAGCCTATCAGTGACACCGTTTCATGTCAAGGACCTCAAACATTATCTCTTTTTGTCCACCGACCCCCCCCCCCCCCCCCCCAAATCAAAGATTTGCGCCCAACATTTTCCAGATTTGTCCAAAAAATAGCAGATAGCGAGCAGTAGCGAGCTTGTGGATCTGCTATTTTTCAATAGCTGAAGTATAACACCACTGCTATAGCCTGTGAGAGAGAGGAGGGGGATGGGGGGGGAGGGGGGGGTGAATGAGTCTTTCTCGTGGGTAAACGTGAGAGAACTACAGAGATTATCTCTGTTTGTAGCAATAAGACCACCGTTCAACTCTGTAAGAAAGTCATTTCACATCTCCGCTCGCGTGTGCGTGTGTGTGTGTGTGTGTGTGTGTGTGTGTGTGTGTGTGTGTGTTGCACTATAACACAAAAGCAAACAGGCGCACAGAAGGATCATCACAGGGATTTTTCAGAAGCTGCTTCCCGTTTCCGAGCCCACACCCAAATCCTTCCCTACTCGCACTGCGCACACACACACACACACATGTACACACACACACACACACACACACACACACACACGACAGGGCAGAGTGTCATTTTCAGATTAGCGAAGGCAGGAAACGTTGTCGCCGACCACCGTGTGCATTTTGCCATTGTCTGCCTCGCTGCCTGTTGCCACGGCAACCTCAGGTAAATACAGGTATAGGGAGAAGATCAAAGACGCTGCAGGTGATGTCACATTGTCTTTGATGTCCCTCTCTCTCTCTCTCTCTCTCTCTCTCTCTCTCTCTCTCTCTCTCTCTCTCTCTCCGTTGTCTTTCCATGCCTCGCTCGCTCTCTCACAGAAGTTAACAATTGAAACATTAATTTTGTGTCGAGAGAGAAACCGTTCATTGCATCGAGTCCCGTTTTTAACTCAAACCTTTGCTACAGTTTGAGAACCACTGTCTGGCACAGAAACATGGGTTTGAGAACCACTGTCTGGCACAGAAACATGGGTTTGAGAACCACTGTCTGGCACAGAAACATGGGTTTTTAACTCAAACCTTGCTACAGTTTGAGAACCACTGTCTGGCACAGAAACATGGGTTCTTCAGAAAACGAAATTAATTCATTTCAGAAGATTTAATGCATTTAAAAGCTCATAGCGCGGCACCGAGTGCCGCGCTACGAGCTTGTAGGTCTGCTATTTTTGAAAAATCGGACTGGGTTGTGAGGAGAGGTTCAGGGTTGGGTTGTGAGCATAGACTGTAAAAAAATATGGACAAAGCGTTCCGCGGGTCTAACATGAACGTAAAATGAAGCCTGTCAGTCCTTGCAATGGAAGTCACCATCTTTCTAGATCCTTTTGGGCCCAGCTGGCCCATTGGCTGGCCCAGACAACGAGGCGGGACTTCCCCCATGACCATGTTTATTAAGGTAATACAGTCTAGGTGAAGTTGGGCCCAAATACATGGACTTCTATGGGGCTATGGGGTTTTTTGAGCCCAATGACAGCGCCACAACAGGCCATTATATGAACTTTCATTTCCTTAGTGGCTTCACAAAATATCTGTCTGACTGCCCCCCTGGTTGTGAGGAGAGGTTCAGGGCTGGGTTGTGAGGAGAGGTTCAGGGCAGAGCGTAGCAGACGTCTGAGAACCAGCGGAGCAGAAAGAAACCACACAAGGCCAGGAGGGGGTTCTGGCCTTCTGTCTGCCCCCTCCTCCTCCCACTCCCACTCCCACAGGCCCACAGGTCATCATATTCATCCTCTCTGAGTCTCTGTGAGCTATGAAAGATATCCACCATGCGCACAGGATAATGCCCTGTCTCTCTCTCTGTGTGTGTGTGTGTGTGTGTGTGTGTGCTCAAGCCTTTTCTCCGCTTTGACCCGTTTGACTTCCACCCCCCCCCCTCTACGAGACGCTATGAGGGAGCGAGTGAGTGAGTCGCAGTACGTGCGTGTGCGCGTGCACGCTCGCTCGACACGTGTCCCTCAAGGACACATTTTAAGTAACTGTGAGAGATTCAAGGGCCCCCTCGTTTTGAGAATGACACACACACACACACACACACACACACAGTGTGGAGCAGATTAGTTCACACTTTCATCATCACCGGTCCCAGGGTCTCGGGGGAACGGGGGGAGAGTGGAGGAGGTTGGGGCGAAGTGGCTGGGAGAGAGAGAGAGAGGGGCAGTGGGGAGACTTTAGTGAGTAGAGGGTACTGGGTAGTGGCGGGTGGGTGACCGTGTGTGTGTGTGTGTGTGTGACGTGTGTGTGTGTGTGTGTGTGTGTGTTTGTGTGTCCGTGCGTGTCACTACTATTACTATACTTGTTTGCGCGTGCCAAATACATCCACACAACATTACGATAGTAGAATGTGATAAATGGACATTCTGACCCTCGAGGCTAAACCTGTCAACAGACTTTAATACCCCAGAACACATTATTTATATTTTTTTATTGGCACTCGGTATGATGTCATATTGATGATATCAGGGATCTCATGTGGGCATAAAAAAGGGACACAGACGGACAAAGAGATTCAGATAATTGTGGATTTATAGATAATATACGTAGGATGGTGCCGCCGCCGGCCGCCGGCCTATCTGGGGGCCATTAATGTCAGGAGCGGTGCCGGTCGTTCCTTCCATTTATACTGCCTAATATATGCGACACCAACGTTACGCAAAGCTCGGCCAATCGGTCAAGCCGAAAGGGTCGGAGTAGACAAATCACAGACCTTAAAATACTGACCTATTGGCACAGACATGACGTGATGCTGCGTCAATCCGTGAAGCCAGCGGTTTGGCTTGGCCAATTAGCCCATCTGCTATTCTGCTATTGCAAAATAGCAGATCTACAAGCTATGAGCTTGTAGATCTGCTATTTTTGAAAAATATCGTGGCGCAAATCTTTGAATATATACTCATTCAGAGCGAACGTTTTTAACTCAAATCTTTGCTTCTGGGGGCTGCCTAGAATAACCCATTTTGAGATTGGGGTCCAGGGGGCCAATTACATATTATTCTGGGGGGTCCAGGGGCCAATTACATATTATTCTGGGGGGTCCAGGGGCCAATTACATATTATTCTGGGGGGTCCAGGGGCCAATTACATATTATTCTGGGGGGTCCAGGGGCCAATTACATATTATTCTGGGGGGTCCAGGGGCCAATTACATATTATTCTGGGGGTCCTTGACATGAAAATGAAACACGCCTCTTCTTCAGACCCACGGGCCGACAGGTAGATTTTGGTGATTTTTCTGGGTTGTCTGAAACCGTTGGTCCCTCTGGGCTCTGCACACCTCAGAGTTACAGTATACGAGACAGATCTAACCGATCCAACCCACTCCCCACTCGGCACATCTCTCCCTCGGGTCCTCTGTGAGACACAGAGGTCAAATGGTTCTAATCTCCAGATATGGACAGACACGCATGCGCACACAGGCACACGCACACAAGATTGCGTCCTACAATGTTGTTCACAAGTTCAGTAATACCAACGTGTTTGTGTGTGTGTGTGTGTGTGTGTGTGTGTGTGTGTGTGTGTGTGTGTGTGTGTGTGTGTGTGTGTGTGTGTGTGTGTGTGTGCGTGCGTGCGTGTTCACTGGCAGTAAAGGGTAAGTCCACAGCGACCACACAGCTCTCACAATGGGACCTAAAGCAAACTCAGACTGGCCGACTCAGAAGTGTGCGAGACTGCCTGCCTGCCAGCCCTGCCTAACTGCATGACTGCCTGCCTCCCTGCCCTGTTTAACTGCCTGCGAGCCTGCCTGCCATGCCTAACTGCATGCCTGCCTGCCTGCCCTGTTTAACTGCCTGCCTGCCCTGTTTAACTGCCTGCCTGCCTGCCCTGTTTAACTGCCTGCGAGCCTGCCTGCCTGCCCTGTTTAACTGCCTGCCCTGCCTGCGAGCGTGCTCTTGTTTACCCAAATCGTCTGAAAGAGATTCCCTCATTTCAACATCACTGCCAAAAAGGGCATCGTCAAAACTTTGAACCAGAAGCAGCAGCACATTGAAATGTCTGTAGTTATTAACCCATTCTGACCTGAGATCAGATTCATACGAGGTTTCCACTGGACACACACTGGTCTGATTAACCCATTCTGACCTGAGATCAGATTCTAAAAAATGTCAGTCATTCTTCGATTTTTCAAAAATAGCAGACCTACAAGCTCGTAGCGCGCCACTCGGTGGCGCGCTATGAGCTTGTAGATCTGCTATTTTTCAATAGCTAAAGCATAACATGATGCCAACACCACAATGGGTTCCCGTTCAGAATGGGTTAATATGAGGCAGGCAGGCGACAGGATGTGTGAAAACACGTTCCTGACATTAGATTAGTTCTCCTTCCTGAGAGCTGATGCGCAAACCAAAATATCTCCGTCAAAAGAAAAGAGAGAGAGAAGAAAGACTATCTCTGGGAGGAGTGCCTCCTGCCTGGTGGCCATGCAGAGCCATCTACTAGAAGAGTTACGGTATCGGAAATCCATTGTTTTCAACGAGGGCGGCGCAAACAAGAGCTATTTTAAGCATGTTGTGCAAACATGACAACTGTTTTACAGTATCGTACAGTAACAACTAAAGTCTCTTTAATGTTTATGTTCATCAAAACATTCTAAAAAAAAGGGATTTAAGATCATTAAAGTCCAATGCATTTCTGCCTACTTCCGGTCCAGGACTTGGCCCAGCCGGTTGTCCCCATGCTCAATAGAAGTCTATGTAGGAGAGCCTCCATTGGACTGAAGCCACACACACACACACACACACACACACACACACACACACACACAGCGCCACTTCGGCTGAAAGGGCTTTAGAAAATGCTACTTTTCTCCACTATGTATTTTGCAAAAAGAAAAGAAAAAAGATAATTGGATTGTCTAAGTGCCTCTATACCACATTATGCACATTGTTCTCCTTTATGCCGTTCAGCACACAGGAACCCCTTTTGCCGTTTTAACTAAGCATTACGTTATACTTTAGCTATATTTGAAAAATAGCAGATCTATACAAGCTTGTAGCGCGGCACCGAGTGCCAGATTTAAATCGTCAAAATGTGGCGCAAATATTTGAGTATATATTCTTTCAAAACCGTTACGATTTAGAATACTTTAGTTTTTCTTTTGGAATTGGCCTCAGGTCCAAATGGGAGTGTGTCCATATTACTTGATCCAGGGCCTCTATACTAAGATGTTCTCCTCCGGACTAGGGACTAGGGACTAGGGGCCCTTCAGGGCTGATGTGGTTAAGATGTTCTCCTCCGGACTAGGGACTAGGGGCCCTTCAGGGCTGATGTGGTTAAGTGTGTAGCATTTATACCTGACAGGGGCAGATTGCTCCACTGGGAGCACAGTGGTGTAAAAAGTATTGAACCGGATTGAACCAAATTGAAGTGCAGCATTAATCACCGTGGGGGGTTGGATCCATTGGATTCCCCCCCGCCCCGGGCTGAGTGACTGACTGACTGACTGACTGACTGACTGACTGAGTGACTGACTAAGTGACTGACTGACTGACTGACTGACTGACTGACTGACTGACTGACTGACTGCTACTTGGCACGGACACACTTCATCACCGCTAAGCAGTCCACTGGTTCAATCAATGAGCATGCTATTCAAAAGCAGCTGGCCACATAATAAGTCTTGATTGTGGTGTGCGTGTGCGTGTGTGTGTGTG
This sequence comes from Protomyctophum bolini, assembly GCF_963924005.1. NCBI lineage: Eukaryota > Metazoa > Chordata > Actinopteri > Myctophiformes > Myctophidae > Protomyctophum > Protomyctophum bolini. The sequence goes on along the minus strand of NC_137877.1, from coordinate 2,119,688 downwards.
TGTGTGCCCACGCGCGCGCGTGCGTGCGTGTGTTAAACCAGAAATGTTTCAATGCAATGACCCAACCGTATTATATATAACTGCAAATACACCAGATGTCATTATGATGAGAACAGCAGAGAGGTTTTTCTATTGGAAGTTGGCTGTGCTTTTGATTCAAGTTTAGAGGAAGCTTTCCTTACTAAACAAGTAAAATGTCAACCATTTAGTACAGGCCATTATTATACAACTGGGCTATACGTGTCAGCTCATTGTTTTTATATTTGGCAGCCTGGGCCATGATGTGTGTGTGTGTGTGTGTACAAAAGGTATAATAGAGAGGGGACAGAATAAGAGGTTAAACAACAGATACCTCACCTGTCCCTGTATATATATAAATATATATATATATATATATATATATATATATATATATATATATATATATATATACATATATATATATACACACCTCGCTGCCTGCCATAAACTTGTAAGATAATAATGCACCGCCGGCTTTATCAAAACAACCACACACTCTCATATATCTCCAACAGCGCTCCATCCGTCACAGTGCTATTGCACCACCGACTACACACAGTCACCATACAGCCACTGTCTCCTGTCCATGAAGACAGACTACACACAGTCACCATACAGCCACTGTCTCCTGTCCAAGACAGATAGACTACACACAGTCACCATGCAGCCACTGTCTCCTGTCCAAGACAGATAGACTACACACAGTCACCATACAGCCACTGTCTCCTGTCCAAGACAGATAGACTACACACAGTCACCATACAGCCACTGTCTCCTGTCCAAGACAGATAGACTACACACAGTCACCATGCAGCCACTGTCTCCTGTCCAAGACAGATAGACTACACACAGTCACCATACAGCCACTGTCTCCTGTCCAAGACAGATAGACTACACACAGTCACCATACAGCCACTGTCTCCTGTCCAAGACAGATAGACTACACACAGTCACCATGCAGCCACTGTCTCCTGTCCAAGACAGATAGACTACACACAGTCACCATACAGCCACTGTCTCCTGTCCAAGACAGATAGACTACACACAGTCACCATACAGCCACTGTCTCCTGTCCAAGACAGATAGACTACACACAGTCACCATACAGCCACTGTCTCCTGTCCAAGACAGATAGACTACACACAGTCACCATCACACAGTCACCATACAGCCACTGTCTCCTGTCCAAGACAGACAGGCAGCCGATGCAATAGATGGTCGAGTAAACAAGGTGCGCTTCTCCCAATTTGAGCTGAGCTCCTCTGCTGGAGCAGCATTATGACACAGCCCTGTGGTGGGAGGCTGCAGCAGGCTGCAGGCTCCAATTGGAACCTGTATATCTACGCTGCTGGCTGCGCTCAGCTTAGAGGTTGTTACATTCCCTGACTGAGGTTCCGTGAAAAGCTATCCCTGCGCTGGTAGAATTGGAGTCTAGCACGTCGACAAGTTGTGGATAAATAAAACCCTTTCACAGTATTTATTTCAAAAAGTAAAGCTGTCGATATATGTATAGATATATACAGTTGAAACACTTAACATTTTAACTGAGGCCTCAAACGGCGGCGGTGGGTCAGCGGTAGAGTGGCCGGATGTTCGAACCCTGTGGGCTCCCCCAGAGTTAGTGTCGAAGTGTCCTTGAGCAAGACTCTGAACCCCTGATTGCTCCTGATGTGCTGGTTGGTGCCTTGCATGGTTTCCGCCGCCATCTGTGTATGAATGTGTGAATGGGTGAATTGATGCACAATCTATGTAAAGGCGCTATATAAATGCACCATTTACCAAACAAACACTTACAAAGAGGTTGTTTGTCAGCCAGTACTTGTTTTCCCAGTGCAATCTCACAGAAACAGTACTGCACAAACCAACGGGGTTACTTGACGGGACTACATTTTTATTTAACCCTGATGTAAGCGGTTGTTTGACGCCTCAGGTGAAATGTTAGGGGCCTATGTTATGTTTTTCGACTGTATCTACCTATCGATACCTCTACTTTTTGAAATAAATACTGTGAATGGGTTTTAATCCCCTACTCGTCAACGGGTTCTACCCAGCTATAGACTCCACTTCTACCAGAGCGGGGATAGCCTTTCACGGAACCTCATCTCGGAGCTATAAGCGCAGCAGCGTAGAGACAGAGAGTTCTAAACAGAGCTATAGCAGCAGCCTATAAGCATACCTGCCTCAAAGCACCACCTACACTATAGCAACAACACTCATGACAGACATGGTGTCTCTCTCTCTCTCTCTGAGCACTTTAAGATCACTGTCTCTCTGTCTCTGACTCTTTCACCACCAGATAGCCCAATACAGTCCATGCTTTGCGCCAGTCTTTAATATCAAATGAATGCATTTAGGAAGTATAGCCTATACAGCTGCGTGAGCTTATGTAGATCTGTCTGTTTTTG
>NC_137877.1:2094762-2112262 GCF_963924005.1 Protomyctophum bolini | reverse complement strand
GCGTGTGTCTGCGTGTGTCTGCGTGTGTGTAATGCACGTAACCCCGAGAACCGTTGGCCCCGCCGACTTCAAAGACACACACGCGTTCCACACCCCCGCTGGGAGTAGTGCAGTGCCCGGTATCCAGTCGGTCGGACCCACGGTTCTCCAGGACCGCCACAAAAGGCTCTGGTCAGGCTCTGCCAGTGCATGGGCCTAATCACCTCTGCCTCAGCCAGTTGATTGCCATGGCAACCACACACCTGCCAATTGATTACTTAATCAGTCCAATTAGTCTATGAAAATGTCCAATGATGCGCATTGGACATTGGCAACACAATTTTAGTGGTGGGGGTCCCTGCTATACATCTTTCTCTCTCTCAGCTAAGGGGCCCTTGGCCTGAAAAACGTTGAAGAGCTCGGCTCAAGGGTTTATGTGCATGGCCCAGGGTTCCTTGGGGTCTGTGGGGGGGGGGGGTGTGGGGGGGGGCCCTGACATTGCTGTGACTACCAGACAGAGTTATATTACGCACTATATCAAGACAACTGCCGACACTCTGGAGGTAATGCAGGACCCTAATGTATCCTAATGTAATTGCATGTGTCTCTCTCAGCCGTGACTGCAGGCTTCTGACCACCTGTCCAGGCCTGCCCTGTTCTCAGGTTCAGCCCCACAACACACAGAGAGGGAGAGAACCACGCACGCACGCCCCCCCCCCCCCCCCCCCCCCCCCCCCCCCCCCCCCCGCAGCTGCCAGAGGGCTACGTAGTGATAACGAGGAATGTGTGTGTGTGGATATTATTGACGCCTTCCTGGTTGAGGGGGGGTGGTGCATATATCTACTGTACCACCCACCAAGAAAAACAGAGGCAGCTAGTGCAAAGGTAGAGAGAGAGAGAGAGAGAGAGAGAGAGAGAGAGAGAGAGAGAGACAGAGAGAGACAGAGAGAGACAGAGAGAGACAGAGAGAGACAGACAGACAGACAGACAGACAGACAGACAGACAGACAGACAGACAGACAGACAGACAGACAGACAGACAGACAGACTTATAGTTTGTGTCCAGACTGAATCTCTGACACTGGTCTCTGACACTGTGACACAGTGATTTCATCTTTAATCTGCCTACTTGTGTGCACACTGCACCAGGCTACAAACTATTGCTCTGTACTTCAATCACTATGCAATGTGTGTGCGTGTGCGTGTGCACGCCCGTGCGTGGCTTTTGAAACAGCCCACGAGTACTGGCAGTAGGCCCAAGTAAGCTCCTCTCTCTCTCTCTCTCTCTCTCTCTCTCTCTCTCTCTGCCCCCAAACCCAAACCCACACATTTTATTATGATTGCTGTGTGTGTGTCATCCATTTAATGCTATTCTCCACAGTCAAAACGAGACAGAATTAGAAGGCGACTATTATGGCAGAGAGACTATGGCAGAGAAGGGAACGAGGACCAACTCTCTGTCAGGTGAAAATCACCGTAATCTGTTTCCACACTATATACAGACCCAGTGTTCTCTCCTTTGGAAGCACTGCATGCTGGGAAATAATCACTGCATGCTGGGAAATAAGCACTGCATGCTGGGAAATAATCACTGCATGCTGGGAAATAATCACTGCATGCAGGGAAATAATCACTGCATGCAGGGAAATAATCACTGCATGCTGGGAAATAATCACTGCATGCAGGGAAATAATCACTGCATGCAGGGAAATAATCACTGAATGCAGGGAAATAATCACTGCATGCAGGGAAATAATCACTGAATGCAGGGAAATATTCACTGCATGCAGGGAAATATTCACTGCTTGCAGGGAAATAATCACTGCATGCAGGGAAATAATCACTGCATGCAGGGAAATAATCACTGCATGCTGGGAAATAATCACTGCATGCAGGGAAATAATCACTGCATGCAGGGAAATAATCACTGAATGCAGGGAAATAATCACTGCATGCTGGGAAATAATCACTGCATGCAAGGAAATAATCACTGCATGCAGGGAAATAATCACTGCATGCAGGGAAATAATCACTGCATGCAGGGAAATAATCACTGCATGCAAGGAAATAATCACTGCATGCTGGGAAATAATCACTGCATGCTAGGAAATATTCACTGCATGCAGGGAAATATTCACTGCATGCAGGGAAATAATCACTGCATGCAGGGAAATAATCACTGCATGCTGGGAAATAATCACTGCATGCAGGGAAATAATCACTGCATGCAGGGAAATAATCACTGCATGCAGGGAAATAATCACTGCATGCTGGGAAATAATCACTGCATGCTGGGAAATAATCACTGCATGCAGGGAAATAATCACTGCATGCTGGGAAATAATCACTGCATGCAGGGAAATAATCACTGCATGCAGGGAAATAATCACTGCATGCAGGGAAATAATCACTGCATGCAGGGAAATAATCACTGCATGCTGGGAAATTATCACTGCATGCAGGGAAATAATCACTGCATGCTGGGAAATAATCACTGCATGCAGGGAAATAATCACTGCATGCTGGGAAATAATCACTGCATGCAGGGAAATAATCACTGCATGCTGGGAAATAAGCACTGCATGCTGGGAAATAAGCACTGCATGCTGGGAAATAAGCACTGCATGCAGGGAAATAATCACTGCATGCAGGGAAATAATCACTGCATGCTGGGAAATAATCACTGCATGCAGGGAAATAATCACTGCAGGGAAATAATCACTGCATGCAGGGAAATTATCACTGCATGCTGGGAAATAATCACTGCATGCAGGGAAATAATCACTGCATGCTGGGAAATAATCACTGCATGCTGGGAAATAATCACTGCATGCTGGGAAATAATCACTGCATGCTGGGAAATAATCACTGCATGCTGGGAAATTATCACTGCATGCAGGGAGAGATCCAGTACAAGTAATTTTACACTTGGTTGCATGCTGAAAATAGCAGATCTACAAGAAGAAAACAGTCATTACGACGACATCAAAGGCCAGACAAAATACATTTTGTTCGACTAAATCAACTGTATATTAATCGACTAAAACAATCCAGGTGACTAAAACGTGACTAAAACTCAAATCTAAATATGCTGTCAAGAACAACACTGCTGTGGTGTTACTGCTGGAGGCTGCGTGGGGTTGTTGGTTTGACTCCGCAAACCACAACTCCCCTGAGCAAAGAAGTGTACGGTGAAACCCTCAGTGTTCATTTGAACTCGGCGTACACACATGTAACCAATCAGCAATCAATGACCAATCAATGTGACCTTTAACCACTTATGTGAACCCTATGCCCTATCCCATTAGGGACACTGGGGTTCAAGTGCTTAAATTAACAGCTTCCCTGCATAACCTTGTACACACACGTTTCATTCCATTGTCTTTCCCTGCGCAACACGCTATTTGTTTTATTATGTTTAATTCAGCGGGTTTTTTTAATGACTTTAATGAAAAAACGACTTTGTCGCGGACAACGCGACGCGTTATGATGACGTAACCAGAGAAATAAACCTATCCATATACCATACTGTACACCTCTCTCCTCTCCCATTGGTCACTGACCATATAAGGCTATATAACATACACCTCTCTCCTCTCCCATTGGTCACTGACCATATAAGGCTATATAACATACACCTCTCTCCTCTCCCATTGGTCACTGACCATATAAGGCTATATAACATACACCTCTCTCCTCTCCCATTGGTCACTGACCATATAAGGCTATATAACACACACCTCTCTCCTCTCCCATTGGTCACTGACCATACATATAACACACACCTCTCTCCTCCAATGTCCTTCGTTCACGCAAAACTAGGTTAGCTGACACGGCAGTCACCATGGCAACGGCTCTCTGCTCCTCTGTTGAGAGACACACACACACACACACACACACACACACACACACACACACACACACACACACACACACACACACACACACACACACACACACACACACACACACGAACACACACGAACACACACGAACACACGCACGCACGCACACACACACACACACACACACACACACACACGCACGCACACACACACACACATGTGTGTGCGTGCGTGTGCGCTCTTACAGTGAATGTGCATGCAGGAGCACTAAGAAGGTAAGAGTATACTCTCTGTGCGCGTGTGTGTGTGTGTGTGTGTGTGTGTGTGTGTGTGTGTGTGTGTGTGTGTGTGTGTGTGTGTGTGTGTGTGTGTGTGTGTGTGTGTGTGTGTGTGTGTGCGTGTGTGTGTGTGTGTGTGCGTGTGTGTGTGTGTGTGTGCGTGCGTGTGTGCGGTTTCATTGACGCTGAATTAAATAATAAAATCACACCCGTGTGAAGTGATGAGGGCGCTTATATCATCATTACATCATCACCTCATTCCCGGCCCGATCACAGTTCGCAACCTCGCCTCCGTGACTTCAAATGTTTGTGTTTGTTTACACAAACATTTAAAGCTGGACGTTGGAGGGGCTGATATAGCGCCCCCTGGAGGGGCTAACCCTCTGACTTAATGTGGGTCTCGGACTTAACACCCTGAGCGGTGTAAGCGGAGGTCTCCGTCCCCTACCACGCCAGTTTGACATGGGAGGGGAGGGGAGGGGGACGTGGGAGGGGAGGGGAGCGGTCCATCATTTGGCGGGCTACGACAGAGAAGGCTCGGTCGCCTCTGGACTGCTTTTTGACCCTGAGATTTAGCTGGCCCTCAGAACGCAGTGACCTTGGAGGAGTATCAGATAGGAGCCAAACCATTAATTGATTTAAAAACAAACAATATATATATTTTTTTACTTGCCATTTTTCACCCCTGTGTCAATGATCTAATGTGATCCTGGGCTCTACACACCCTCCACCAACCTAGTCCCCATATATGGGGGACAAGGGGAGAGCAACGGACTTGAACTCATGCTTCCTTCATGCCTGAGTGTCCAAGTTGCTCCTTTACACCTGACAGGGGGGAGTTTCCCTGGTTGGACGTATAGCGCGTGGAAGGAACACGTTATTCCAACCAGTTCCTTTCCCCTCCTACAATAACATTTTAAAATCAACTCTATAATACGGACAGGAGAGCCAGTGAAGGGAGGCCAGAACAGGTGTGATATTCTCACGCCTGCCAGTTCCTGTTATAGTAGACGTGCAGCAGAGTTTTGGAGTATAGTCGAGGCAGGGAGGCAGGGCTGGACGGGCCACATGAGGTCATACCGGGCATATTCACCGGTGGGCCGCGACCGTAGGGGGGGCCGCCATGATTAATGATTCTTTTTGACAGGCCAATAGGCGGCAGGCCACCAGGAAAGGTCCGGGCGTGCTGCCATTCTGCCATCATGATAATTCCACTGTACCTACTGTATCAGTGAGTGACAAATAAACCCTCTTCAAAGGGTTGTGTAGTTAGTTGTCTGTTGGATTGTATCATTTATGTTGTTCTGTAAAAGTGGTGGTATTATTAGGGGCTTGTTTGTTTGTGTGTGCCTCGACGGAGCGGGCGGTAGAGTTTCTGCTATCTGCGTGCTGGTTGTGGTGGGTGGGCCGGTCTGGTTGTGGTGGGTGGGCCGGTCTGGGCCAAATTCACCCTGAAAATGACCGGGCCGAATTTTTGTCCCAGTCCATTCCTGAAGGGAGGCTTGATTTAAACCAACATAAAGTGCATTTGCAGTAGTCCAACCGCGTAGAAATAAAGGCATGGATAACCTGCTCAGAATCACTAAAGGATAGCACAGACAGCAAGCAGCCTTAGGTGATAAAAACTGACCACCGCATTAACCTGCACTGCAGGGAACCTACAGGTCAGCGCTGTAGAGGCCCCACGCGGGCACCGCTCTAAATGACAATAAACCGACATGACAAACAATGATCAAGTGAATTCTAAACTAACCCTAACCCAACATAAAATAAAATATAACATAAAATACACCATTGGTATTTTGGCGGGCCTTGATGTGTAATGACATATTCTACACTTGCTGAAAATAGCCAATCTACAAGTTCACAACGTGTCGTGCTGCAACACGTTGTGAGCTTGTAGATCGGCTATATTTTACATTATATTGCTAAACATGCAAACTAAGTGTAATGAGGTATATACTGGATCTCTTGTCCACTATAGTCCCTTCCTAACATTCTAGTCTAGTCTTTATTTGTTGACAAAATTGTCAATAGGCTACATTTAGTCTTGTGTTTTAGTCACCGTATAGCTTAGTTTTCATCTAGTTTCCATTTAGTTTGCGTCAGTGAAAAAAAGGTAGTCGAACTTTTTTCGTCGTAGCCTATATAGTTTCAGTCGACAAAAACAACACTGGCCCTCATGATGAGGGCCAGTGTTATGTATGAGAGATGAGGCCCTCATCTCACACATACAGCCTATGGGATCCAGTGTTATGTATGAGAGATGAGGCCCTCATCTCATACATACAGCCTATGGGATCCAGTATTATGTATGAGAGATGAGGCCCTCATCTCACACATACAGCCTATGGGATCCAGTATTATGTATGAGAGATGAGGCCCTCATCTCACACATACAGCCTATGGGATCCAGTATTATGTATAGAGAGATGAGGCCCTCATCTCACACATACAGCCTATGGGATCCAGTATTATGTATAGAGAGATGAGGCCTTAGAGTATATATACAATAGAGAAGACACCCAAGTTCTCCTCCCGTCCACTTGCATTGAGTTGCTCAGAAGCGCATGAGGCGAATCCACTCCTCCTTCCGGTTTAGGAGCCCTGTGCATTCTGGATTTTTGCCCTCAAACACATGAACGCGCGAGCGACCGGCAGAGTGGACGGAGCCTAGTGCGCGTTCATGTGTTTGAGGGCAAAACCTTACCAAACTGCAATACCTTCTTCGGCCACTATGTCCATTGCGCTTCAGGATTTCCTCTGGGTGTCTTCTCTATTGTATAATAACTCTATGGATGAGGCCCTCATCTCACACATACAGCCTATGGGATCCAGTGCGCTGCAGCAGCCTTTAGTGTGTCTGGACTGCTGTAGGACATCCAGTGCGCTGCAGCAGCCTTTAGTGTGTCTGGACTGCTGTAGGACGCTAGATGGCGGCATCGAGTCGTGTCTAGAGGTGGCCCAGGCAGTAATATCGTCTCGGCTGCGGGCCGCCGGGGGAGTGAGTCTGTCTCAGCCTCTCTACCTGAACAACACGGTTAATTTCTATCTCTGCAGGAGGAAGGAGGAAGGAGGGAACTTCTCACTTTCTTCCCCCCGTAGTTGTCCCACGAGGAGGAGTCTGTGCCGCTGACACGCTCCCCTCGACATGTACAAAGTGGAGGCAGACTAGAGAGACAGAGGAACGCAGGCTGATGTGTGTGTGTGTGGAGTTGTTGTGTTTACAGTCAGAGTAGAGAGGACTCAGATCAGCAGCACAGAACTATAGGCTATATAACGGACCGAACCGGACCGGAACCTCCTCGGTGATGCTGCACATCACCTCCTCCTCACTAGAGATTGATCACTGATCAATACCCTCAGAGGCTCCGCTAGAAAGAGAGAGAGAGAGAGAGAGAGAGAGAGAGGAGAGCTGCTCCTTTTCGGTCGCTTTGGAGATACGGAACGAAACGCAGTATCAACTCTCCACCTCCACCCCTCTGTTAACTCCAGGTAAGGTAAGCGACTCAGCGAGGCTGTCGGTCTGTGTGTGAGTGTAGCTCTCTCTCTCTCTCTCTCTCTCTCTCTCTCTCTCTGTGGAATGCGAGGACGGATTGCTGCAAGACTTTGGGGAAATTCCTGGGCCACTTATATGCTACAGACACATGTACTTAGCTGTAATTTTATATCTCCCCCGAGAAATAAGCAGCATTGTTGTGTTTGTAGCAAAAAGAAAAATGACAAGTATAGTGTCTGTGACTGACTCTGTATATCTGTGCAAGTTTTACACGAGCCTATATTTGTGTTTGACTTGCAGGATTGTCCCAAAGTGGAAGAGGAATTAAGTTGTACTTTTATTTACAGCCTGAACTTTGGGGTTGCCATCTTTTGCCCATTTTAGAACATTCCCATCATGTGGCGTGTGTGTGTGTGTGTGTGTGTGTGTGTGTGTGCGTGCGTGTGCGTGTGCGTGTGTGTGTGTGTGTGTGCGTGTGTAGTTACGTGCCTAATATTCAGGCCCGTTTCAGGCAATAATGCCATTATGCTGCGTCAGTCAGTTATAGTTAGAGAAGGGCTTGTTTAACTTGTCAGTTTCACTTTGTGCGCATGCACGCATGCATGCGTGAGTGCGTGCGTTCCGTGCGTAATGTTGAATGCGGCCATGCGCCATGCGGCAGCGCACGCGTGCGGCGTGTGCGTCTAGTGTTCCCCCCCCCACACACACCTTTCTCTCTCCCTCTCTAACGTCTCCGCGTATAATTGTTTTCACTCCGGTGCCGCCTGCATGGCTGTCCCGCTCCGCTCCCCACGGGCCCCCGGGGGAAGTCCTGCCCGCAGACAGGCAGCCTCAGCCCGGCAGGACATGCCGGGTCCTGCCGGCGCATCTCTGAAGTCTGAGGCTACAGAGAGGCAGCAGCACCGCTGCTTTGAACTGTCTCTCTGTCTGTCTGTGAGGAGAGGAGAGGAGAGGAGAGGAGAGGAGAGGAGAGGGGAGGGGAGGGGAGGAGAGGAGAGGAGAGGAGAGGAGAGGAGAGGAAATCAATCCTTCTCTCTCTCTCTCTCTCTCTCCCCCCAGCATAGCGTCCCCTGCACCCCCCCCACCCCCCACACACAGACTCTTTTATCTTCACAGGTAGAGTCAGAGAGAGTCTCCACAGAGACAGAGAGGAGCAGGGGAGGGGAGGGGAGGGGAGGGGGAGTGTATAACTCATCTTCAAAAGAATTAGTATGGCGTCTGAGGATTATGGGGATGAAAGCAAGAAAAACTAACAAAGACAGCAACTGTAATCTCTCATGTCGTCGAACCGTCCACCGAACGCAACGCAACATTTTGGGGGGGGCTATTGGGCTGTTTTCTGTATATTTATTCTGTTTTTGTTGCTCTTTATAATGTCACCTCATTTAACTCATTTAGACCATGTGGACGATTCTACTTCTACAAAATGTCTTCTGACAGGTTTCTTGAAAAACCTCATGTTTCGATACATCAGCGGTGCTCAAACATTTTCATGTCAAGGACCCCCAGAATTATATGTAATTGGCCGCCGACCCCCATCTGAACATATGTTATTCCTGCAGGAACCCCTCATAAGCAAAGACTTGAGTTAAAAACGTTCGCTCTGAAAGAATATATATTCAAAGATTTGTGCCGCATTTTCCCATAGACATTTCAAAACGTATTTATTTATTAAAGACCTTTTAAGCGTACTACGAAGCCAACTCGAGTCGTGACAAAATCATGACAACAAACACAATATTTTGGACCAAACAAATAATTACAAAGAAGAAAAACAACAAAAAAAAGTGTTTTTTTCTACACTTTCTAATTCCTTGTTTGGCCCAAAAACATTGTGTTTTGTTGTCATGATTTGTCACGACAAGAGTTGTCTTTGTCCAGCGGCGTATAAACGTCTTTAAATAAATACTTTCTGAAAAGTCTATATGAGGAAAATGAACGGGGATTTATTTTCCGGGTCTCTCGGGGGGGGGGGGGGGGGGGGGGCGGACTCTATAGCTATATAGCCCTATTTATCTTTGGAACGATATCACTAAAAGTGAATTGTAGTACGATATTTATTTTTATTGTTAAGATTTATGCTCAGATGTCACGACTGATTCCAGTTCGCTGAAGTGTATCCTATTTCTCCTTCATGGGGAAATTTATGGCCCCCAGAGGGCTATTAAGGTTTTAATATTTCATAATGCATCAACCATCCATGCAGGAGTGGAAACAGTACACTCACATGTCCTTAACCCATTCTGACCGAAGAACCACTTTTGGTGTTTCATAAGCATTATGTTCAATAGCTATATGTTAATAGCTATTGAAAAATAGCAGATCTACAAGCTCATAGCGCGACACAGAGTGCCGCGCTACAAGCTTGTATAGGTCTGCTATTTTTTTAAACAATCGTGAAAATGTGGCGCAAATCTTTGAATATATATTCTTTCAGAGCGAACGTTTTTACCTCAAATCTTTGCTTCTGGGAGGTGGGGGGGGGGGGGGGGTCCCTGGAACAACATATTTTCAGATGGGGGTCGGAGGCCAATTACATTTCATTTTTGGGAGTTTTTCATGATTTAGACGACATTTGTAGAATCGCACTCAGGTCTACATGGGTTAAGTCAAAGTAAACGTATCAACAAAGTAAAAGTATAAACACAGAAGTACTCCAATATACTCCTTTAAGTACACAAGTCCGGAATTCAAAATATAATTGGGTAAAAGTACAAAAGTAAAAATGTATACGTAAAGGTATATTCAGTGATTTCACTTCATTCAAATATATATATATATTTTTTTACTACTATATAGAGCGTTGCAGTCCCGCCCCCTTTCATGACGACGCCAGGCCCAGGAAATAATTCCCAATGCATTTTTCCCATAGATATTTCAAAACGGATTTATTTAAATACCCTTTAAGCCTTTTAAACTTTTAATTACAAAGAAGAAAAACAACAAAAAAAAGTGTTTTCTTCCTCTTTCTAATTATTTGTTCGTCCCGGAAAAATGTGTTTGTTGTCACGATGATTTGTCACGACAAGAGTTGGCTTTGTACGACGCTTAAAAGGTCTTTAAATAAATACCTTTTTGAAATGTCTATGAGGAAAATGAACGGAGAATCATTTCCTGGGCCCTGGTATAGGGGGGCGGGACTGTGACGCTCTATAGTGTGCTGACCATATAAGGAGTTCCTCCCTGTCCCCAGTTAAACCCTGCATGGTGTCATAAAACTGTAGGTTTCATTTTTGGCTATAGGGTTAGCCAGCCTTCATCCAATCAGGTTAGAGAAGGGCCTTCCTCCAATCATGATCGAGCGGGGGCGGGCCTTGGTGCACGTGCTGTTGGCCTGTTGTGTGTCCCAGAGCCATCTAATAGAAGAGTTAGGACATTGAGGGGGCAGAAACCCAGAGCCATCTAATAGAAGAGTTAGGACATTGAGGGGGCAGAAACCCAGAGCTATCTAATAGAAGAGTTAGGACATTGAGGGGGCAGAAACCCAGAGCCATCTAATAGAAGAGTTAGGACATTGAGGGGGCAGAAACCAGAGCCATCTAATAGAAGAGTTAGGACATTGAGGGGGCAGAAACCCAGAGCCATCTAATAGAAGAGTTAGGACATTGAGGGGGCAGAAACCCAGAGCCATCTAATAGAAGAGTTAGGACATTGAGGGGGCAGAAACCCAGAGCCATCTAATAGAAGAGTTAGGACATTGAGGGGGCAGAAACCCAGAGCCATCTAATAGAAGAGTTAGGACATTGAGGGGGCAGAAACCCAGAGCCATCTAATAGAAGAGTTAGGACATTGAGGGGGCAGAAACCCAGAGCCATCTAATAGAAGAGTTAGGACATTGAGGGGGCAGAAACCCAGAGCCATCTAATAGAAGAGTAGACGACATTGAGGGGGCAGAAACTGAGCGCTGTTCAAATGCAGCCTGAACTGAGACAAGCTGGAGTTGGAAATGCATTGTTTTCAACGCTATTTTAGGCGTGTGTGCAACATGACAACTGTTTTAAAGTATCGTACAGTAAGAACTAAAGTCTCTTTAATGTTCATGTTGTACTATTACTACAATAAAAGGGATTTAAGATCATTAAAGCTGGGCTGTTGCCCGGTGAGTCCAATGCATTTCTGCCTATACCTCCGGTCCAGAACTTGGCCCATGCAGTAACTCTGAGGGTGTACAAAAACGGAACCAAATGGACGCTATTAACGGGTCCATTTGGTTTACGTTTGTACACTCTCAGAGTTAAATTAACATTGATTTTTAAATGGGGGTCAAACTGGGGGTCCTTGAAATTAAACGGGTTGAGAATCACTGCTAGATCGGACCGTAAACATCTTCTCTTTTGGGGGTCCCTGGCATATATTTTCTAATGGGGGTCCGCGAGGCTATAATGAGTTTTGATTTGGGGGTCCTTGACATGAAAGCGTTTGGGAGCCACTGCTGTATAAGCAAGAGGAAATACTGAAATACAAAGACCAAAAAAAACACATGCCTCCAGTAAAAAAATACCAGATATATAAAACAAACGGTTTGGTGGTCGTCAGCGACAAAACCACAATAATCCTCCTTTTCCGGATCAATATATATTCGGACATCTGTCACACATCTGTCGCCGGAAACACGAGCAGCACAGTGTGTGTGTGTGTGTGTGTGTGTGTGTGTGTGTGTGTGTGTGTGTGTGTGTGTGTGTGTGTCTGTGTCTGTGTGTGTGACGTGTGTGTGTCTGTGTGTGTGTGTGTGTGTGTGTGTGTGTGTGTGTGTGTGTTTGTGTCTGTGTCTGTGTGTGTGTGACGTGTGTGTGTGTGTATGTGTGTGTCTGTGTCTGTGTGTGTGACGTGTCTGTGTGTGTGACGTGTGTGTGTGTGTGTGTCTGTGTGTGTGACTATGTGTGTGTGTGTGAGAGTGTGTACATGTTGGCCTCACATGGCGAAAGAAAGGAAGGCCTCGCTCCACCGAATCTGTTCAATCTCATTCTTCTCAGCCTTTTAATCGTTTCCCGTCACAGAGACCCCCCCCCCCCCACCACCCCCCAATGCTGTACTATACAGTAACAGCAGTTCATTCGAGAACAAGACGTGATGTGGGTATTATTATAAACCCAAATAAAATAAGCTCTGGTTAAACCATTTAGATCTGAGAACGATTCTCTACAAATGTCTTCTAAATCATGACAGTTTTCCCAGAGAAACCTGTTTCTATATCAGTGGTTCTCACAGGGTTAAAACCTCATGTTTCTATATCAGTGGTTCTCACAGGGTTAAAACCTCATGTTTCTATATCAGTGGTTCTCACAGGGTTAAAACCTCATGTTTCTATATCAGTGGTTCTCACAGGTTTTAAACCTCATGTTTCTATATCAGTGGTTCTCACAGGGTTAAAACCTCATGTTTCTATATCAGTGGTTCTCACAGGGTTAAACCCTCATGTTTCTATATCAGTGGTTCTCACAGTGTTAAACCTCATGTTTCTATATCAGTGGTTCTCACAGGGTTAAAACCTCATGTTTCTGTATCAGTGGTTCTCACAGGGTTAAACCTCATGTTTCTATATCAGTGGTTCTCACAGGGTTAAAACCTCATGTTTCTATATCAGTGGTTCTCACAGGGTTAAAACCTCATGTTTCTATCAGTGGTTCTCATGCTATTTCATCTCAAGGACCCCAGCATATATGCTTTCACAGAGAAAGTTTCTAATCTTTTTTTCAAAAATAGCAGATCTACAAGCTCGCAGCGCTATGTGAGCTTGTAGATCTGCTATTTCTCAATAGCTAAAGTACAACATAATGCTTAAAGCACCAAAAAGGGGGTTCCCGTCCTGAATGGGTTAATGTACCAGTCGTGTCAGAGAACCCAACATTAGTCACAGATTCCCGGGTCATGAGTGTTGCGTGGCGTGCCGACCGTCCACTTCATCTTTCTCGGGGACTTTATTTGCGATGATGAGAGAAAAGTGGCGAGTTAGTCATGTGGTCGAATAATACATACCACACTAATAGGAAATGCTGCGAACGTGAATAATGTGGTTTATTACCAGTAAGACGCGCAAACGCGGGAAGCGAACGCAGCTGAGACCCTGCAGATCATGTCTGTCCGTCTGTGTGTCTGTCCCGCTGTTACTGTATATGTGGACCTGGCCCCTTTTGTGCCCATATATGGAGCTGAGTGATTTGTTTGTGATTGATGCAACACACTCCATATTTGGACGTATTGATGCAACACACTCCATATTTGGATAGCGGGACAGACAGACACACAGACAGACACACAGACAGACATGATCTGCTAGGTCTCATAGTAAGTGCTCACTGTGTTCGCAATCACTGCGTTCGCAATAATGCAGATAATGTGTTTTCAGACAAACGGGCCGAGTCACCGCCAGTCAAGACAAATGCAGGCGTAGAGTATAGAGTGATGCAATAACCATGAGAGGGACAGACGAGTCAATTCAACTCATATAATATGGGCTTTGTTGGCGTGATGAAAGGTGCACGTTGCCAAAGCAAAGGTCATAATGAGACAGACACGAGACTAACGTTAACCGTATAACTGCGAGTCTGCAACCGATACTCACTCTAAGTTATTCACTCTAATACTTTTGCTCATACACAACACGGCTGTGCGACATATATATATATATATATATATACATATATATATATGTATATATATATATATATATATATATACACATATAGCACAAGGGCAGGGCCGGATTTACCCACCCAAGGGCCCCCGGGCTAGACAAAATTTCAGGGCCCCCCTGGGACCAACTGGTTACCAACTGGTGGACCACCTGGAACCCCCTCCAGAAAGAGAGAGAGAGAGAGAGAGAGAGAGAGAGAGAGAGAGAGAGAGAGAGAGAGAGAGAGAGACAGAGACAGAGAGAGAGACACAGAGACACACAGAGAGAGAGACAGAGAGAGAGAGAGAGAGAGCCAGAGAGACACAGAGAGACACAGATAGAGAGAGAGAGAGAGAGAGAGAGAGCCAGAGAGACACAGAGAGACACAGATAGAGAGAGAGAGAGAGAGAGAGAGAGAGCCAGAGAGACACAGAGACACACAGAGAGAGAGAGACACAGAGACACACAGAGAGAGAGAGAGAGAGAGAGAGAGGGGGGGGGGATGTTGTTCTGCCCAGGCGGAGATAAAGAGGGAACGAGGGATCAGCGAAAGGAGACGATGAAAGACGGATCACCCGCGGGCAGAGAATCAAAGGAGCTACTGACTGGTGCTAAGGGAGACGTGCGCGCGTGCGTGTGCGACCGTGCGTGCGTGCGTGCGTGTGTGCGTGCGTGGCGTTGTGCGAGACACGCACGTATATGAGACTTCTTTTCATGTGCCCTAAGAGTTTGTTTTTCCTGCACTGAGTGGGACGCTGACACTAAGTCTGTAATTAAAGCAATCAAAGGATGAAGAGAGATGAAGGTAGACAGCAAAGCTATGGGTCTCTCTCTCTCTCACACACACACACACACACACACACACACACACACACACACACACACACACACACAAACACAAGCCCCCCCTTTCTGCATAGTATACACTGCAGAGGCCTATAGTTTAAACACTAGGCCCTACCACAGATTCTTGTCTCGCTTAAACATTTCAGCTAAAATCTAAATAATACGTCCAATGATTTGACTATTTTACTGAGAGCCTAAATAATACTTTACCCTCCCCATAGTGTAGCCCATACAGACAGTACGCCCTGCAGCCCGTGCAGTGTCGCGTGCCAAAAACAGGGCTATAGATCCACAAGCTCACAACGTACAGTACGTGCCACGTTCCGCGATGCATGTGTGCGGCTTGTCGATCAGATATTTATTCCTCATGCCGCGCCGTGAACCACAGCGGCATATAAATGACACAGACGGATAAATCAGGCTTAAACCATTGTGGCCTGACGTCGAAATTTAAAGAGAAATATCTTCTAAATCATGACAGTTTTCTGAAGTATATACCTATAATATGTTTCTGTATCAGTGGTGCTCAATATTTCATGTCAAGGACCCCAAAAACTTTATGTAATTGGCCGCCGGACCCCCGTCTGAAAATATGTTGTTCCAGGAACCCCTCAGAAGCAAAGATTTGAGTTAAAAACGTTTGCTCTGTAATAACATACTGTATATTCAAAGGTTTGCGACACATTTTTTGTGCGGATTTAGCGGAGTTAGCGCGGCACCGAGTGCCACGCTGTCTACGCTTGTAGATCTGCTATTTTTCAATAGCTTAAAAAGTACAACGTAACGCTGTTAAAACACCAAAGGGTGCAGTTCTCCCGTCCACAATGGGTTAAGTCATCCGTCAGCGTCTGTCTGGTACAGTATATATGGGGCAACGTTAAACAGGGCACGTGTTGAAGCCAAAGCACCGTGTGGCTTTTTTCTCTGTGATATTTAAACTATATAGCTCTCTTGACTCTTCACATTACACTGTCAGGACTAGAGCTGGGAGGCTACAGGCATCATGCAGCAGCCACATAGTTTAGTTTTGATGTGGCCCATATTGTGTTTGTTTATGTATCCACGGCCCCGTGCACACTTTATCCCATTCTGAACGGGAACCCATTTTGGTGTCTGGCATCATGTCGTGATTTAGCTATTGAAAAATAGCAGATCTACAAGCTCGTAGCGCGCCACCGAGTGGCGCGCTACGAGCTTGTAGATCTGCATTCTGAACGGTTCCCGTTCAGAATGGGATAAAGTAGCTTGTAAAAGAGCTTGTAGATCTGCTATTTTTGAAAAATCGAAGAACGACTGACATTTTTTAGAATCTGATCTCAGGTCAGAATGGGTTCATCAGACCAGTGTGTGTGTCCAGTGGAAACCTCGTATGAATCTGATCTCAGGTCAGAATGGGTTATATATTATATTATGTGTGTTTATATATCCACGTGCACACTTTGCGCCGTGCATGCTCCATCGCCCGCGAAGCACAATTCCAAGTCATGTCCAGTTCTATTTAAATAACATTTCCCCCAAATATGATTGTCATAATGGACTCATGGGGGGGTGTAGGGGGGGGGGGTGTGTGTGGGGGGGATGGGGGGGGGGTTGATATAAACACAAAGCACAGAACTATTTACATTGGAGGGGGAGAGACGGAGAGGGGTTTCCGTTCCTACTTTTTTTTTGGGAGGTCCTGCATGTGTTTCTGTTGTTGCTGCTGCTGATTCTCTGTGGATGCACGCACGCACGCACACACACACACACACACACACACACACACACACGCGCACAAACGCACACACACACACACACACACACACGCACGCATGCACGCACACACACACACACACACACACGCACGCACGCACACACACACACACGCACACACACACACACACACACGCACACACGCACACACACACACACACACACACACACACACACACACACACACACACACACGCACACGGCATGTTTTGACAGTACCGTAAAGTGCAATTTCAGTGTGATTTAAGCGTGATATTCGAGTGGGAAGAGATTGGGGGTCAGGCAGTTATAGACATGAGCTATATACGTCTGAAGCTGCATCATCCATACTTTAGCCTTTTGTTCATTTAATAAACTATCCAAATTAGACATAAATCAATTATTTAATCCATTGAGACCTGAGGCCGATGCTATATTATGTTTTCTGAAAAACTCACGTTTCTGTGTCAGTCGTTCTCAATTTACAATTTAGGCATTTAGCAGACGCTCTTAATCCAGAGCGACTTACATTAAGCAAGAACAAAAAAGCATGGGAATACATCACATAGAAACATGTACGTATCATGAAACATGCGTAAGCTAAGAAAGTAACAGTGGAATATCTGTTACTTTCTTAGCTTACGCATGTTTCATGATAAATGTTCTCAAACATTTTCACGTCAAGGATGCCCAAAAAATATATATATTT
>NC_137877.1:2084762-2089762 GCF_963924005.1 Protomyctophum bolini | reverse complement strand
TCAGAAAACTGTCATGATTTAGCAGACATGTGTAGAATCGAGCTCAGGTCTAAATTAAATATAGCTCATTCAATAAATCAAAGCTTGAACACGTCAATCTGACCACGATACGTTGTTCAGTCCATGCGTGTACATTTGATTATACAACAGGTCGAGGAAGCAATCCGATTGGTTGAAACAGCTTTCTAGCCATGCTTTAAACCACAATATTGGAACGGCTAATCAAAACAAAGAATTCAGCCGTGCTTTTCTCCCAGAGCGCAGCAGACTCAGTGACTATACATCTGTCATTTAAAAAAATAAGATTTTTCTGCAATTATCTTAGCTTTAAGGGTAACTGTTGTATAATTGCAATATTACACTTGAGGGTGTTCTTCATGGCCCTGCTGCAGCTTCGCAGACGTGCATTAATGACCATAAAGAACACCCTCGTGTGTAATATCGCTTAACCCCTTCATGACGGGAACCACTCTTGGTGTTTTTCAAGGATTCTTTTATACTTTGGCTATATTGAAAAATAGCAGGTCTACACACGAGCTTGTAGATCTGCAATTTTTGACAAATCTTTTAAAATGACTGCAAATGTTTGAATATATATATATATATATATCCGTTCACAGCAAACGTTTTTAACTCATATCTTTTCCCGGTTAAGTACCTGGTCAAATATCAAAGAAAATATACCATGTATTACCAGTAAGACGCGCAAACGCGGGAAGCGAACGCAGCTCGTACATATTTAAGTTGTCACCATGACTCAGCCATAACCATATAAGGAGTCCCCAAAGCAGCTCCATATATGGGCACAAAAGCGTGACACACGGACACCAGCTCCATATATGGGCACAAAGGGGGGACACACGGACACACACACAGACAGACAGACATGATCTGCTAGGTCTCATAGTAAGTGCTCAGTGCGTTCACAACAAGTACATCTATAAAAAGTACAGTGTTTTGTCAATTATTTGGGGGCCCCACTATGCAATAACGTCACTCACAGCCAGGCCACCATGCAGACCCACAGGACAGGTAGCAGAGAACTGGTCTAAAATGAACAGGGTGGGGGGGGGGGGTTCTAGGTCGGGACGATGAATGAGAGAAAGATGTGATGGAAAACAGACTTCTTTTTTCTGTTTTGCTTTAGAAATCCGGAACTGCGGGAACACTGAGAACACCCCCTCCCCCCACCCCCCCCCCTCCCACTCCCCCCCCAACGCCCACACCCCGCCCCCCAACCACCCCCCCCCCCCCCCTCCTCCCACTCACTTCATTATGCTGTTTGTTTAATTGTCATCAGAAACAAAACGCTGGCGGGGAAAAAAACCCCAATAAACTGTCCCTCCTTCTCCGTTCCTTCTCTGTTTTAAACTGTCCCTCCTTCTCCGTTCCTTCTCTGTTTAATAAACTGTCCCTCCTTCTCCGTTCCTTCTCTGTTTAATAAACTGTCCCTCCTTCTCCGTTCCTTCTCTGTTTAATAAACTGTCCCTCCTTCTCCGTTCCTTCTCTGTTTAATAAACTGTCCCTCCTTCTCCGTTCCTTCTCTGTTTAATAAACTGTCCCTCCTTCTCCGTTCCTTCTCTGTTTAATAAACTGTCCCTCCTTCTCCTCCTTCTCTGTTTAATAAACTGTCCCTCCTTCTCCTCCTTCTCTGTTTAATAAACTGTCCCTCCTTCTCCGTTCCTTCTCTGTTTAATAAACTGTCCCTCCTTCTCCGTTCCTTCTCCGTTTAATAAACTGTCCCTCCTTCTCCGTTCCTTCTCTGTTTAATAAACTGTCCCTCCTTCTCCGTTCCTTCTCTGTTTAATAAACTGTCCCTCCTTCTCCTCCTTCTCTGTTTAATAAACTGTCCCTCCTTCTCCGTTCCTTCTCCGTTTAATAAACTGTCCCTCCTTCTCCGTTCCTTCTCCGTTTAATAAACTGTCCCTCCTTCTCCGTTCCTTCTCTGTTTAATAAACTGTCCCTCCTTCTCCGTTCCTTCTCTGTTTTAAACTGTCCCTCCTTCTCCGTTCCTTCTCTGTTTAATAAACTGTCCCTCCTTCTCCGTTCCTTCTCTGTTTAATAAACTGTCCCTCCTTCTCCGTTCCTTCTCTGTTTAATAAACTGTCCCTCCTTCTCCGTTCCTTCTCTGTTTAATAAACTGTCCCTCCTTCTCCGTTCCTTCTCTGTTTTAAACTGTCCCTCCTTCTCCGTTCCTTCTCTGTTTTAAACTGTCCCTCCTTCTCCGTTCCTTCTCTGTTTAATAAACTGTCCCTCCTTCTCCGTTCCTTCTCTGTTTAATAAACTGTCCCTCCTTCTCCGTTCCTTCTCTGTTTAATAAACTGTCCCTCCTTCTCCGTTCCTTCTCTGTTTAATAAACTGTCCCTCCTTCTCCGTTCCTTCTCTGTTTTAAACTGTCCCTCCTTCTCCGTTCCTTCTCTGTTTAATAAACTGTCCCTCCTTCTCCGTTCCTTCTCTGTTTTAAACTGTCCCTCCTTCTCCGTTCCTTCTCTGTTTAATAAACTGTCCCTCCTTCTCCGTTCCTTCTCTGTTTAATAAACTGTCCCTCCTTCTCCGTTCCTTCTCTGTTTTAAACTGTCCCTCCTTCTCCGTTCCTTCTCTGTTTAATAAACTGTCCCTCCTTCTCCGTTCCTTCTCTGTTTAATAAACTGTCCCTCCTTCTCCGTTCCTTCTCTGTTTAATAAACTGTCCCTCCTTCTCCGTTCCTTCTCTGTTTAATAAACTGTCCCTCCTTCTCCTCCTTCTCTGTTTAATAAACTGTCCCTCCTTCTCCGTTCCTTCTCTGTTTAATAAACTGTCCCTCCTTCTCCGTTCCTTCTCTGTTTAATAAACTGTCCCTCCTTCTCCGTTCCTTCTCTGTTTAATAAACTGTCCCTCCTTCTCCTCCTTCTCTGTTTTAAACTGTCCCTCCTTCTCCGTTCCTTCTCTGTTTAATAAACTGTCCCTCCTTCTCCGTTCCTTCTCTGTTTAATAAACTGTCCCTCCTTCTCCGTTCCTTCTCCGTTTTCCACTGGCCTTTTTTTATTTATTTATTTATTGGCTCCGTTTCCTTGCCCCCTGATTGGCCCCCGGTTTCCTTGCCCCCTGATTGGCCCCCGGTTCCTTGCCCCCGGTTGATTGGCCTGGCCGGGTTGAGACCGCCACTTCCTTAATTGGACAGGAAGTCATTATCAGCTCTAAAGCATAATAAATATCCACTTAGAGGTTAAACGAGAGAGAGAGAGAGAGAGAGAGAGAGAGAGAGAGGGGGGAGCTTGATTGAACACCGACTGAAATAAACTCACTATCAGAAACAGTGTTGATTTGGTCGACTAAAACTATGACAACGAATGTTCGTCGACTACCTTTTTCCACTGACGAAAACTAAATGGAAACTAAATGAAAACTATAAGCTTAAAACTAAGACTAAATATACTGACAATTTCGTCGACAAATAAAAACTAGACTAAAATGTTAGGAAGGGACTATAGTGGACAAGAGATCCAGTATAAGTCATTTTACACTTGGTTGCATGCTGAAAATAGCAGATCTACAAACTCACAACGTGTGGAGACACACTCTGTGGAGACACACTCTGTGGAGACACACTCTGTGGAGACACACTCTGTGGAGACACACTGTGGAGACACACTCTATGGAGACACACTCTGTGGAGACACACTCTGTGGGAGACACACTCTATGGAGACACACTCTGTGGAGACACACTGTGGAGACACACTCTGTGGAGACACACTCTATGGAGACACACTCTGTGGAGACACACTGTGGAGACACACTCTATGGAGACACACTGTGGAGACACACCACAAAGAGAAAGTGTGTAGGAGGAGGAGGAGGAGGAGGAGGAGGAGAAAGGCATATCCGACACTACAGGCATAGGATGAGGATCTGTCTCGCTCCCAGCACAACATCTAAGGCGCTTTGTTGTTCTGCTCGGAGCGTGTGTGTGCCGTGCACGTATCGTGGCGTGCGTACATGTGCATGCGTGCGTGTGCGTGTGCGTGTGTGTTCAGAGAGCCTCCTATAACCTGTCCTATGGGGCTTTCCGATGTATCGGCTCCCTCTGTGATGGTATACCCACGCATGCATCCCCGTAGTTGGCACCGCGTCCCGAACATCCCCCCCGAACAGGACTTCATACTGTAAGTTACTGTAAGTCTATCAAACGGCTTCTTGTTGGGTTTCGTTCGCTACACTCCATGACATTATAATACCAGTATAGACAAAGCTTCCTTTGAAGTTTGATTTTTTTTTTTTTTTATTACGTCTGCATTAACCCATTTTGGACTGCTGTCGATTATAGAAAGAAAAGGCTTCTAAATCCTAATAAGTTTTCTGAAAAACCCATGTTTCTATGTGTCAGTGGTGCTCAACCTTTTTCATGTCAAGGACCCCCAGAATTATCTCTATTGGGCCACGGACCCCCCCCATCTCAAAATATGTTGTTCCAGGGACCCCCCCCCCCCCCCCCCATAGAAGCAAAGATTTTAGTTAAAAATGTTCGCTCTGAAATATATAATTCAAAGATCTGCACCACATTTTCACAACTTTTCAAAAATAGCAGACCTACAAGCTCGTAGCGCGGCACTCGGTGCCGCGCTACGAGCTTGTAGATCTGCTATTTTTCAATAGCTAAAGTATAACGTATAACGCCTTAAAACACCGAAAGGGAGTTCCCGTCCAGAATGCGTTAAAGCCTGTCACTCTAGGCCAGGGTTGGGGAGGAAAGTCTTCAACAACAAGGACATCTCTGCCAGGATTTGCAGAATTGGACCTCGCTATAATGCAGTAGTTCTTGGAGGGCAGGGCATATACTGTAACAGTAACAGTAACAGTACAGTACACACACATACAGTAGGAGATTTCCTATTATTATCGTGTAGCGACACTCTTCTCCAAAGTGTTTTGTCTGACTTTAGGCCAAAGTATTTGTGCGCGTTCCGTTAACAAGGCGTCGAGATCAGAAGAGACTTGTCGGAAAGAAAAAATATATAAACG
>NC_137877.1:2072748-2084562 GCF_963924005.1 Protomyctophum bolini | reverse complement strand
CTATATGTCTCTCTCCCTCCATCTCTCTCTCTCTCTCTCCCTCCATCTCTATGTCTCTCTCCCTCCATCTCTCTGCCTCTCGTCTCCTTTCAAAGACAACGTAGCTTTATTGGGTCCAAGTGGACGACAACGTCAGGGGGATGAAGATGAAATGGATGATCCGCCTGTAGTCTAGCGAACCTGCGGACGGACGCGCGCACACAGGGGCACGCCTCAGTGCTAAATCGGCTAATCTCGCACCGTGAAAGTAACAATGAGCACTATGCGCGCCTTTGTACTCAAATATAGTACAGTCAGTGCCCGTAGCGTACAGTGATACGTTGTTTCAATATAGGGAGGGAGGAGGGTGTGTGTGTGCACGTATAAATTATAAAAAGATGAGACACACACACACAGTGTGAGAAGCCCCTCAGCGTCTAGGGCAGTAAACAGTGCGGGGTATAGGTGCGTGCCAAAGGGTGTGCTAACTCACTGCGTCAGCTGCCAGGGGAGGTGTTGGATGTCTGGGAAACAATGCCATTGTGTGCATTTGGTGTGTGTGTGTGTGTGTGCCTGCGTGCGTGCGTGCACGTGCGTGTCTGTGTGTGTGAGAGAGAGAGAGAGAGAGAGGGAGAGAGACTGTGAAACAAAGGAGTTGTGTGAGCGTCCTTGTGTACCCAGAGAGTTGCCCAGCTCGCCCCAATATATACTAGTCCCTGAGCAAGACCTGCAGCGCTCACCATGCGTCACCATGCGTCACCATGCGTCACGAGGCATCGTGACGCATCGTGAACGTTCACGATGCGTCACGATGCCTCGTGAGCGCTCACAAATGAAGTGCCCCCTTTGGAAAAAAGTATGCCCCCCCTGCTGAACTGTGCCTGGAGACGGCCCTGGCTCTGTATGGTCAGCCACGTATAGTATAGAGCTATATATACTTACTATACCATGAGGCTATAGTCTGATGCAGGGCCAGCGAGAGCTGACAGTGAACAGCGTCTTGTCAACGCTTTGGCCGACAAAGCCACTGGTTTCCTGCAACCTTTTTCACATCGTTTAAAAACCCATTCTGGTGTTTTAAAGCATTATGTTCTACTTTAGCTATTGAAACAGCAGATCTACAAGCTAGTGATGCGCTACGAGCTTATAGATCGTTAAAATGTTTTGCCAATCTTTGAATATATATTCTTTCAGAGCGAACGTTTTTTAAACTCAAATCTTTGCTTCTGGGGGGGGGGGGGTCCCTGGAACTACATATTTTCAGATGGGGGTCGGCGGCCAATTACCTATATGTTTGGGGTCCTTGACATGAAAATGAGAACGACTAACAAGGAAAACAACACCTCCACTATTCTGCTCTATGTGGACACGAGGTAGTAATGCAAGTGTCTCTGTGTCTCTGTGTGTGTGTGTGTGTGTGTGTGTGCGTGCGTGCGTGTGCCGTGCGCTCCATCGCAGCGAGAACGACGCGTCGTCAGAGAACGAGCAGCTCCTGAGCCGCAGCATCGACAGCGACGAGGAGGCGGCCTCGGACAAGCAGGGGGGCGGGGCCGGCGGCGACCACAACCCCAACCACTGCCTCCTCAACGTGGGAAACAAGCCCGACCTCTGCCTGCTGTCCCTGGGGCTGCTGGCCCGCGAGACCCGGACCCCCAACGGGGGCACCGCCGCCGGGACCGCCGCCGGCTCCGCCCACAACGTCTCCGACCACAGCGTCAACCACCTGGGCAACGGCAACGGCAACCAGTTCACCAGCGCTAACCACATTAGCAACGCCAACGCGCTCAACAACAACAACAACAACAAGAGCACAGGGGTGAGTGCAGTCTGAGTGGACTGAGGACCCTCCTCTATGTCCTTATAGCTTTTGGAGGGTCTGTGTGAACGCAAACGTTATATATACTGTACATTTTGTAAGCTCACTCTGAGCCTGTAGATTATTTCGAAGGCATTTAGTCTAAAAATCGAAATTGTCGATATATGTAGTCTTAGTTTTAGTCATCGTAGCTTAGTTTTCTTTTAGTTTCCGTTTAGTTTTCGTCAGTGAAAAAAGGTAGTCGATGATCATTTTCCGTCATAGTTTTAGTCGACGAAAACAACACTGACCATAACCGCACACGGAAGCCACAGGTGAGTCTTAACTGGCCACGTATGTTGGACTGTTGGCATGACTGACTAACGTATCCCCCCCCCAATTAGACGGCTACCATCGTTCAATAATTTCTCACTTGTGTTATTTATCTTTGACCGACACAGATCCTCCAGAGTCGGAGGAAGAAGATCCTGGATCTGTACGCCAGAGCCTGCAGCGTTGCAGAAGGTAGGACCAGTTCTACTGTTAAGAGTTTTCTTTAGGGTGCAATTGAGCTCAGAAAACCTAAAATACAAATAAGAAAAACTACATTTTTCCCTGTATCCCCCCCCCAGGCCTGAGTCCCACAGAGCTGCCGTTCGACTGCCTGGAGAAGGCCAGCCGCATGCTGAGCTCCTCCTACAGCAGCGAGGCGGCCGTGGTGAAGACGTGGCGCCACCTGGCCGAGAGCTTCGGCCTGAAGCGCGACGAGATCGGCGGCATGAGCGACGGCCTGCAGCTGTTCGAGCGCGTCAGCACGGCCGGCTACAGCATCCCCGACCTGCTGATGCGCCTGGTGCAGATCGAGAGGCTGGACGCCGTGGAGTCCCTGTGCTCCGACGTGCTGCTGGGCAGCCATGGGGACCCCGGGGTGGGGGGAGGAGGAGGAGGGGTACCGACCGGCATGGCGGGGCGCCCGATGGGCGGCGGCCTCCACGGCCAGCTGGTGTCCTGCTCCTCCTCCTCGGCGCCCTCTCCGTGTCCGTCCCCGCGCTGCGCCAGCGTGTGACCACATACCCCCCCATGAGAGGGGCCCGTGTTGGGAGTCCAGAGCGGTGCGGTGGGTTTAGAGACGTCTTTACCCAGAAACACTGACGCAGCACTGGGGCAGATCAGGAGCATGAGGCACATATACGTATACCACAAGCCACCCCCCAGCCACCACCTCCCCGTCATCACATGAAGAACAGTATAGGCCATCAACAACCAAACTTTTTTTTTTTAGGATTTATTTTCTTTCTCTCCCCACATTCACGTTTCCCCCCCCCCTCCATGGAGGAGGGAGTCCTCCATGGAGGAGGGAGTCACATTGACTTAAATGTTGACGAACTAAACTACGCGCTGGACGCTTCAGCACCGAAGACCTTTCTGACGTTTTATTCACCAGATTCTGACAGAGCACTAGTTGTGCCGTTCGCGTCATCGTAAGAACTACAGAAAAGCAGGACTCCGAGGGAACGTGTACGTGTTTAGACCAGAACTGGACTCTGAGAGCACATGTCCGGGTTTAGACCAGAACTAAAGAAAAGCAGGACTCTGAGGGCACATGTACGGTGTTAGAAGACATTTCAACCTTACTCCACGGCAGCAGTGGCATGCAAGGTGCCCATTGGGGAGCATACGTACATACGTACACCTAAAAGCAACGACACCTCATCTGTTCTATGGACTTGAACCTTTGGGGCTGCTGCTGTTGCTACAGCTGCTGCTGACGGGACCCGTCTGGAATAATCCACGTCTTCTTGCTTTATAACTACAGAACAAGATGGCTTCCTCCCCATGCTCGACCCTAAACACGCGTTACCGTCTTTCAACACTCAGCACGCACGCACGCACGTCTGTCTTGCTGTGACTACTTCCCCACCAGTGACCCAGTCTGTGACCCCCCCACCACCACCACCACCACCCTCGTATAACGCTCCCATTCTGCCGGTCCCCCCCCCCCCCCTTTAACCCCCAATCCTGCGGTCTAGTTGCTGCCGCCAGCCCTAATTATTTGGCGTGTGGCGGCCCGGCCCCCTAATAGGCCGAGGTGTTGTGGTTTACAGAGCGGGGTGCAAAGTGCCTGTGATTTCCAGCACCCAATTAAGACATTTTAGCCGGGAACCCCTTTTGGTTGTTTTAAGCATCATGTTATGCTTTAGCTATTGAAAAAAAATATCAGATCTACAAGCTCGTAGCGCGCCACCGAGTGGCTCGCGCGCTACGAGCTTGTAGGTCTGCTATTTTTTATTATTATCGAAGAACGACTGACTATAGAAACATAGCTTTTTCAGAAAACTGTCATTTTCAAACAGACATTTTTTTAATCTGATCTCAGGTCAGAATGGGTTAAGCATTTAAGGCCACTTAACCACTGAAAGCCCAGTGGAAAAGCTGTAAAAAGAATCCATGCATTATAAAAAAAAAGAGAGAGAGGCCGCGGTTTGGAACATATCTAGTATATGTTGTGTGCCCCCCCCCCCCCCCCCCCCCGCCCGAGGGGTTGCTTTGCTTATATGCGCGCCAGGGGGAGAGCATGTGGGGAGGAACGCAAAGCCCCCCGGCCCGGAGCAACAACGGTCACGATGCGATGTCCGACGGGGAGCCACAGGGCCCCAGATTTGTGGTCTTATCTAAATGGAGGCCGTGCTCAAAACACCACCTATAAGTCCTTTAAAACGAGGCAAATGGGAACAATATGCATTTCGGCGTGTCATCCATCATGTGTAGAGCTGCTGTTGGGGCAAGAAACCTTTGCATCTCGCTCTCCGTATTTCAGCCTTTTTTTTGTTAAATGAACGTCCTGCTTCGTCCTCCCAAAAGCAGCAAAATAGCTGCAAACAAGCTCACGACGCATTGTTGTGATCGAGCTCGTAGATATAGGCTACATACCTCTATCTTGACCTCCCCCCTTATCCCTAAAACGTATTAGCCATATTTTACTATTTGAAAAAAAAAAAAAACATTTTTAAAATAGTTCCAACTCGCCGATCGACATCAACACGTTGTGAGCTTTTGTAGTTTGGCTTTATACGTTTATTTTCAAAATAGCAGAGAAATGCCATGGTAACAACCAGAAACCATGGAGTCATCATGGTAAATGGTGCCATGGCTGGTAAGCTTCAGGAGACAGCTTTCAGCTCCGAAACCTGCACATTTCTTACAGGAAACAAAGCCAAGAGTCCATTCCTTGGAAAGGGGGGGGGGGGGGGGGGGGGGGGGCTGATTTATGTTTATCTGATGTCTGATATGTTGTCAGCGTTATGTCTCTGTGTTTCTGCACAGCATCAAATGCCTGGTCCTTGTTTTTTTCACCTGTTCTCTTGTATTCACATATAATATAGGGGCTGGACTCCGGTAGTGTAAATGAATTAAGCCATCTAAAATAGCTATCATTTTAGCATGCATTTGTACCGTCAGTTGCTTTATTTTCACGACAGACACACACACACACACACACACACACACACACACACACACACACACACACACGGTTACAAGAATATAATGGTTCAGTACAGTACAGTACAGTACAGTACAGTACAGCCTTATGTACAGCCTTAGTACAGTACAATGCCTTCTAAATCAGCAGTTCTCACACTTTCATGATTGTCCAAAATGGTTCAAAATATGTACAAGCTCGCAGCGCGGCCATGAAGGGATCTTGTATAATATGCTTTTTGGGTTTTTTAAGACAGTTTCGTGGTAAACTTTGCAAATTGACTGAATTGCAATCATATGGACCTCATATAGACCTAGAACCATATAGAATCATATGGACCTCATATAGACATAGAACCATGTAGAATCATATGGACCTCATATAGACATAGAACCATATAGAATCATATGGACCTCATATAGACCTAGAACCATATAGAATCATATGGACCTCATATAGACCTAGAACCATATAGAATCATATGGACCTCATATAGACATAGAACCATATAGAATCATATGGACCTCATATAGACCTAGAACCATATAGAATCATATGGACCTCACATAGACCTAGAATCATATAGAATCATATGGACCTCATATAGACCTAGAACCATATAGAATCATATGGACCTCACATAGACCTAGAACCATATAGAATCATATGGACCTCACATAGACCTAGAATCATATAGAATCATATGGACCTCACATAGACCTAGAATCATATAGAATCATATGGACCTCATATAGACCTAGAACCATATAGAATCATATGGACCTCACATAGACCTAGAATCATATAGAATCATATGGACCTCACATAGACCTAGAATCATATAGAATCATATGGACCTCACATAGACCTAGAACCATATAGAATCATATGGACCTCAAAGCTGTTTTTCAGACAGGCAAAGTTTTGTCTGCCATTATTATGCTAATGCTAAAATTATATTACAGTTGAGCGGACCTGGATTACTTTACCTCAGTAGCACTTACAATAGTACACACACACACACACACACACACACACACACACACACACACAGTGGAAGCAAATTATTAATTGAAACCAACGTGTAAATGTATATATAACTTATTATTGTACATAACGTATGCATTAATAAATAAATGATTATGAAACCATGTTGTTGCAGGCTGTGGTACTTGACTCTCTTATCAGTCATAAAGAGGTGAATTAATTAGTGCTCTCAGAGTTTTGACTTTTGAGCAACGTCGTCTTGAGCCGTTTGCGGACCGTGCGTGTGTAAGCCAAATGCCCTGCATGGCTACATCGATCTGTCAGACGCGCGGCAGGTTTGTTCGGGACCTTCCGGGAGGATATATAGATGCGCACGCATGGGGGCATTATACACACGTAAACCGATCCTATTTTTAGAGCACGCGTAGGATGGCCCGCGGTATCCGTGCGTCTGGTGTAGCCTGGTATCATTGACATATATTGGTCCTATAAATGGTAAATGGTAAATGGTGCATTTATATAGCGCCTTTATCCAAGGCGCTTTACATAGATTGTGCATTACATTCACCCATTCACACACACATTCATACACCGATGGCAGCGGAAACCATGCAAGGCACCAACTAGCACATCGGGAGCAATTAGGGGTTCAGTGTCTTGCTCAAGGACACTTCGACAGTAACTCTGGGGGAGCTCGGGTTCGAACTGGCAACCTTGCGGTTCCCACCCAGGCACTCTACCCCTGAGCCACCGCCGTCCTATCCAAACACACTGTACGCGCGCAGTAAACGCATGCGCGCAGAATTGCCTAGTGTAGCTTGGCCGTAAGACGTGACGTTGACGAACGACACTAAGATAATTCGGGACAAGACTGACGCTGACGAGCTAAATCATCCGTTTGATGATGGCGGCGCCCACAGCCTCAACGCCGCGGCTTGGTGGGCATATTTTAAATATAATGTCACAGAGAATATGAGCTTGTAGATCTGCTATTTTGATCTGCTATTTAAGTAGTAAAGTAAAGTGTGCCTCTTGGGATACTATTTACATTATGATGAGAGGATATATAAAAAGAACAATTGGTGCAAATCTTTGAATAATATATTATATTCTTTCAGAGTCTGAACGTTTTTAACTCAAATCTTTGGGGTCCCTGAAAAAATATATTTTTCAGATGGGGGTCGGCGGTCCTTGAAATGAAAAGGGTTGAGCAGCGCTGACACAGAAACATGGGTTTTTCTGAAAACGGTTAGGATTTAGAAGCCCTTTCTTTTAAAGAATCGTTAATAACTTCCAAAAAGGCACGTATAAAGTTCAAACGTGACACATATAACGTTGGTGTTTTACGCATGTCTTCCATTTCATTAAAAAAAACAAAATGCTTCAGATTACTTGGGTTTTTACAACTATTTCACTTTATAGTTTTACGAGTTATTTCTGAAAAAGTTTTGAGAACTTTTTGTCTCTAACTTTTTGGTCTAAATGTGTTAAATATGTGAATAAATATGTGATCTTGACCCATAAGGGTTTTTTTTGCTATAGTGGTTCAATGAAAACAGACTTTGTCCATAAAACAGGCTGATGGTCTCGGGCTGTGTGTCCGTGGCCTGTGATGTGACCCAAGTCTGACGTCAACATCCGCAGAGGGCACAAATGCCCGGGTTCATGCACTTTTTATTTGCATTTTAATCCCATTGTGATCGCTGTAATGAGGGGGATTTTAGATCGCCCCGAGGCCCCTTTCACTCATAACGGATTATGAAGAATCAACTGACTGAGTGGAAACCAGACAAACTATTATCCTACATATTCTAACTCTTGAGAGAGCGTAAAATGAAACCAAGTGGACCCATAAGGGTCCATTTGGTTCCATTTTAGATCTACACGGTTACTGGGGACCACCTGGAACCCCCTCAAGGACCCCTGTTGTTCCCCAGACCACTGGCGACCACCTGGAGCCCCCTCAAGTACCACTGGGGACCACCTGGAACCCCCTCAAGGACCCCTGTTGTTCCCCAGACCACTGGGGACCACCTGGAGCCCCCTCAAGGACCACTGGTGGTCCCCGGACCACTGGGGAACACCTGGAGCCCCCTCAAGGACCACTGGTGGTCCCCGGACCACTGGGGCAACGCCAAGTCAATGCAGGGCAAGTATAACGAGGAGGCCAATGAGGCGTTTTCTCCTCATAATCAAAGACGTGTTTCTTGTAATACAAGTATTTATTATTATCGTAATTCATACACAAACTCCTACAACATAAACATAAAAAAGAGCATGTACTGTTACAGTATGTACAGTATAGGGCGTCAATGTTTTGAATAACCACCGGCGACCACTGTTGACATATGTCACCCAAGAGCCTGGTCTGTGTGTGTGTGTGTGTGTGTGTGTGTGTGTGTGTGTGTGTGCACGTGCGTGCGCAGCAGGCTGCCAGTACACTCAAACTCTGCACAGGAGACCTCTGTTCTTTTGGGTCGGCACATTAAGAGACATCAGCAACAGTACAGTAAATATATCCATATTACACTAACATCGTTACTCATTTAAATATAGCCATATTACACTAACATCGTTACTCATTTTGAATTCCGCCAGCTCCGAGGTAATGATGTCACCCGAGCGGCGGAGGCAGGAAAACCCGCGAGGAATCTGACGCCGAAAATAAACTCATTCTTTTCTCCCAGTAGGTGTCACTGTTCACAGAAGTTGGACGCAGTTCTAGACACCTCACTCAGTATCTTTGGTTTTCCACCTTCTCTCTCAGCATGTCGTCACCCAATATAGCATAGTATAGCCTGGTTATTGTCACCCTCGTGCACTGTATATTGATTAGGCTCCCACAGTGAGTGTGTGCGTGCGTGCATTGCATGCATGCGTGCGTCCGTGCATGTGCGTGCAGAATTCCTAAGGCTAAATCAGTGGATTTCGCATCAAGGTCCATTATTTTTTCAGCACTTGATGTCCACTAGTCCCTTCCTAACATTTTAGTCTAGTTTTTATTTGTTGACGAAATTGTCAGTATATTTAGTCTTATAGTTTTAGTCATCATAGCTTAGTTTTCATTTAGTTTTCGTCAGTGAAAAAAGGTAGTCGACGAACATTTATTTCGTCTTAGTTTTAGTCGACGAAAACAACACTGTGTGTGCGTCAGTGCTGCTGGCTGTGGATCCTTTTGTAAAAGGTTAAGTGAGAGAGGAGACGCTGTGCTCTGGGCCATGAGGGCACAGACACACCATCTCCCTCCTCGGGTTTCAAACCCTCACGCCCGAGATAATCTCCTTCACCGCTTGAAGGATGATGACGCACACACACACACGCACACACACACACACGCACACACACACACACACACACACACACACAGTCTGTGTGTGTGTGTGACCCGAGGGTCCGTTTGAGCGTCTCATTCTGAGCGCTTGGCACGGGTTCCCGTGTTCAGCGTGGCGAGGTTGAAGCGATACAGACAGACACGCCGGGCCTCCTCGGGGGGGAATGAAGGAACAGCTCAGGAAGAGAAGACTAATTAAAGCTCTTTATGGCCGCCGCCCGTCAGTTAACTATATACTACTACCACCACCGCACACACACCACCATACACACACACACACACACACACACACACACACACACACACACGTGCACGCGATCCTCCAGGACAACTACAAGCCTGTGCTCGTCCGCCGACCAGTTACCTGCTAATGTGTCCATGTAGCACCTAGTGACCTCATGACATGATGTCATGATTACACCTAGTGACCTCATGACATGATGTCATGATTACACCTAGTGACCTCATGACATGATGTCATGATTACACCTAGTGACCTCATGACATGATGTCATGATTACACCTAGTGACCTCATGACTGTCATGTCATGATGTGACCTAGTGACCTACAGCTCTGAAACATGATGTCATGATTACACCTAGTGACCTCATGACTGTCATGTCATGATGTCAACTAGTGACCTACAGCTCTGAAACATGATGTCATGATTACTAGTGACCTCATGACTGTCATGTCATGATGTGACCTAGTGACCTACTGTTAGAGCCATTTTCTATTTATGATTATTTGTATTTATTCAGATTTATTATTGCCTGCACTATGAACTATTATTTTGTGGTTATTTAATTATTATAATTAAGCTATGAATTTGATGGACTGAATGGAGGTTTCCCCTCCCCTTTCGTGAAACGATTGGTATAGGTGCTAGGCACCTGATGACATATAGGTGACTCCCTGCTGGGAGGGAATGTAGAATGGACTCCCTGCTGGGAGAGAAGGTAGAATGGACTCCCTGCTGGGAGAGAAGGTAGAATGGACTCCCTGCTGGGAGAGAATGTAGAATGGACTCCCTGCTGGGAGAGAAGGTAGAATGGACTCCCTGCTGGGAGAGAAGGTAGAATGGACTCCCTGCTGGGAGAGAAGGTAGAATGGACTCCCTGCTGGGAGAGAAGGTAGAATGGACTCCCTGCTGGGAGAGAAGGTAGAATGGACTCCCTGCTGGGAGAGAAGGTAGAATGGACTCCCTGCTGGGAGAGAAGGTAGAATGGACTCCCTGCTGGGAGAGAAGGTAGAATGGACTCCCTGCTGGGAGAGAAGGTAGAATGGACTCCCTGCTGGGAGAGAAGGTAGAATGGACTCCCTGCTGGGAGAGAAGGTAGAATGGACTCCCTGCTGGGAGAGAAGGTAGAATGGACTCCCTGCTGGGAGAGAAGGTAGAATGGACTCCCTGCTGGGAGAGAAGGTAGAATGGACTCCCTGCTGGGAGAGAAGGTAGAATGGACTCCCTGCTGGGAGAGAAGGTAGAATGGACTCCCTGCTGGGAGAGAATGTGACAGACGGGGAAGCTCACAGTTTGTTGACCGCGCTCACAGGCTCTTTTTGTTTTATTTGAATACAAAGTTTATGTTATGACGAGGAGAAATAAATATGATTTGTTCTGACAAAAACAATCCGATCTTTCAATCAAGAAGAGAGGCGACGCGAGTAATATAACAACAATAGACTGCAACACCACCCCGATCAACAGTGGCCTTATTTGTTTAGTGAGAAAGGCCACGATATTAGTCAACAAACTCCGCATGGTGCGGTAGTAAAGGACGGCAACATTTCACAACTATACAAGCGGCTTGGAAACGGCGACATTGACATTGATTATTACATTTTAACATTCAAGAGTTCAACAGTGTGGACCGTGCATGCAGTCACATCTGTGCTGCTCAGTGCAAAGTGCTCACGTCACTCTAACAAAAACACGTCTCTTTTATTATCGGGACTGGAGATTTTACAATTATTATGAAACCAATACTTTGCGGTGGAATAACGTCTGAAATCATTTGCCATCTTTTTATGATCCTCAGCCTTTAACCAAACGCTCAGAGTTTGGAGTCGTGGCGATGAGTAAATAATGCGTTGCACATCACGGGATTCACTAACAGAAACATGACTTCCAGGAATGGAAACACATTATTTATTTTTTCTATTATTTATCCCCTAAATGTCTTGGAATAAGATCAGTGTCTGTCCACGATGTGGACAATCTTTAAAAATGGGACGAATGT
>NC_137877.1:2065248-2067748 GCF_963924005.1 Protomyctophum bolini | reverse complement strand
CTAGTCAACTAATCAACTAGTAAACTAGGTAACTAGTCAAATAGTAAAAATCACTATAAGTGACACATTTCACTATAAGTGAAATGACTAAGTGAAGCCCTGTATGTTCCGCTAATATGACATGCCCAGAACAGGGCAGTGGTTCCCAAACCTTTTCATGTCAAGGACCCCCAAATTCACCCCATTTGAAGGGATAATGTCAGGGACCCCCACCCATAAGAGAAGGGACCCCCATAAGAGAAGGGATCCCCCATAAGAGAAGGGACCCCCCATAAGAGAAGGGACCCCCATAAGAGAAGGGATCCCCCATAAGAGAAGGGACCCCCCATAAGAGAAGGGACCCCCATAAGAGAAGGGACCCCCATAAGAGAAGGGATCCCCCATAAGAGAAGGGACCCCCATAAGAGAAGGGACCCCCATAAGAGAAGGGATCCCCCATAAGAGAAGGGACCCCCATAAGAGAAGGGACCCCCACCCATAAGAGAAGGGACCCCCACCCATAAGAGAAGGGACCCCCATAAGAGAAGGGACCCCCATAAGAGAAGGGACCCCCATAAGAGAAGGGACCCCCACCCATAAGAGAAGGGACCCCCACCCATAAGAGAAGGGACCCCCACCCATAAGAGAAGGGACCCCCACCCATAAGAGAAGGGACCCCCACCCATAAGAGAAGGGACCCCCACCCATAAGAGAAGGGACCCCCATAAGAGAAGGGACCACCATAAGAGAAGGGACCCCCATAAGAGAAGGGACCCCCATAAGAGAAGGGACCCCCATAAGAGAAGGGACCACCCATAAGAGAAGGGACCCCCATAAGAGAAGGGACCCCCATAAGAGAAGGGACCCCCATAAGAGAAGGGACCACCCATAAGAGAAGGGACCCCCATAAGAGAAGGGACCCCCATAAGAGAAGGGACCCCCATAAGAGAAGGGACCCCCACCCATAAGAGAAGGGACCCCCATAAGAGAAGGGACCCCCATAAGAGAAGGGACCCCCATAAGAGAAGGGACCACCCATAAGAGAAGGGACCCCCATAAGAGAAGGGACCCCCATAAGAGAAGGGACCCCCATAAGAGAAGGGACCCCCACCCATAAGAGAAGGGACCCCCATAAGAGAAGGGACCCCCCCCTAAGAGAAGGGACCCCCATAAGAGAAGGGACCCCCCATAAAAGAGAAGGGACCCCCATAAGAGAAGGGACCCCCCCATAAGAGAAGGGACCCCCATAAGAGAAGGGACCCCCATAAGAGAAGGGACCCCCATAAGAGAAGGGACCACCCATAAGAGAAGGGACCCCCATAAGAGAAGGGACCCCATAAGAGAAGGGACCCCCATAAGAGAAGGGACCCCACCCATAAGAGAAGGGACCCCCATAAGAGAAGGGACCCCCCATAAGAGAAGGGACCCCATAAGAGAAGGGACCCCCACCCATAAGAGAAGGGACCCCCCCATAAGAGAAGGGACCCCCATAAGAGAAGGGACCCCCCATAAGAGAAGGGACTCCCATAAGAGAAGGGGACCACCCATAAGAGAGGACCCCACCCATAAGAGAAGGACCCCTTAGAGAAGGGACCCCCATAAGAGAGGGACCCCCATAAGAGAAGGGACCCCCACCCATAAGAGAAGGGACCCCCATAAGAGAAGGGACCCCCATAAGAGAAGGGACCCCCATAAGAGAAGGGACCCCCATAAGAGAAGGGACCACCCATAAGAGAAGGGACCCCCATAAGAGAAGGGACCCCCATAAGAGAAGGGACCCCCATAAGAGAAGGGACCCCCCCATAAGAGAAGGGACCCCCACCCATAAGAGGAGATGTTTACAGCTCTATAGCAGGGATTCTCAACCCGTTTCATTTGAAGGACCCCCAGTTTGACATGCATCACCCCCAATTTATATTGTAAAATCAATTTTAATTTAACTCTGAGAGTGTACAAAATCCATTTGTACACTCTCAGAGTTCCAGACCCATAAGGGTCCATTAGTACACTCTCAGAGTTACAGACCCATAAGGGTCCATTAGTACACTCTCAGAGTTACAGACCCATAAGGGTCCATTTGGTTCCCCCATAGCCTAGGTCTCAAATGGTACAAAATAAATAAAAAATACGGCCTTCACAAAACGACTTGAAAATGGGACCAATTGCTGATGCCAGATGTCTGGAGAAAAAGGAAAGGAACATCACCCCCCCCCCCTCCCCTCCCCAGCCCCCCCCCCCCCCCTCCATCATCATGTGATCAAGCAGCGTTCGCTCCATGTTAGGTCCAAAGCCCTGCAAATGGACTCTGACGGTTTCCAGCGCTCCTATAATCCATTCTGACCTGAGATCAGATTCTATAAATGTCTTCTATATCCTGACAGTTTTCCATTCTGACCTGAGATCAGATTCTAAACATGTCTTCTATACATCCTGACAGTTTTCCATTCTGACCTGAGATCAGATTCTAAAAACGTTCTTCTATACATCCTGACAGTTTTCCATTCTGACCTGAGATCAGATT
>NC_137877.1:2007748-2060248 GCF_963924005.1 Protomyctophum bolini | reverse complement strand
CATATCATTTTTCATATCAAAATAAATCTTTATTTTGATATGTTTTGAACGGGTGGCGCACCTATAGTCAGAGCACGGTGGTCATATGAAGATTGAGGTCCTTGACATGAAATATTGAGCACCACCGATACAGAAACATGAGGATTTTCAGAAAACTGTCACCATTTAGAAGACATGTTCTAAAGGCCAGGCCTAGATGTCAGGCCTAGATGTATTAACCCATTCTGAACGGGAACCCATTTTGGCATTAGCATCATGTTATGCTTTATCTATTTAAAAATAGCAGATCTACAAGCTCATAGCACTAGTGGCGCACTACGAGCTTGTAGGTCTGCTATTTTTTGAAAAATCGAAGAACGACTGACATTTTTAGAATCTGATCTCAGGTCAGAATGGGTTAATCAGACCAGTGTGTGTGTCCAGTGGAAACCTCGTATGAATCTGATCTCAGGTCAGCGGTCCGAGGGTGAACGCAGGACGCAGATGCTTGTGATGACGCTGCCTTTTCAATGAGCTTCCATGTTGTCAGTGTTAACGCTGGGTTTCTCTACACTAAACCATAATGTGCACGCACGCATGCACACACACACACACACACACACACACACACACACACACACACACACACACACACACACACACACACACACACACACACACACACACACACACACACACACACACACACACACACACACACAGATGGCATATTTTATTTATTTATTTTTCTGTCAATAAAAGCAAATGAAGACCTTGAAGTTCCAAAAATGAGTCGGTTGCTAGTTAAGAAAAACATGTTTCTGCTAAACGCACATTCCTGCATGGCTGCAAAAAAAAGAACTCCATCAGAATCAGAATTAACTCTGCAATGTCTAGGGGCCAGTGAGGGGCCACAGTGTCAGCCTCCACAGGGCCAGTGAGGGGCCACAGTGTCAGCCTCCAAAGGGCCAGTGAGGGGCCACAGTGTCAGCCTTCACACAGGGCCAGTGAGGGGCCACAGTGGTAGCCTCCACATAGGGCCAGTGAGGGGCCACAGTGGTAGCCTCCACATAGGGCCAGTGAGGGGCCACAGTGTCAGCCTCCACAGGGCCAGTGAGGGGCCACAGTGGTAGCCTCCACACAGGGCCAGTGAGGGGCCACAGTGGTAGCCTCCACATAGGGCCAGTGAGGGGCCACAGTGGTAGCCTCCACATAGGGCCAGTGAGGGGCCACAGTGGTAGCCTCCACAGGGCCAGTGAGGGGCCACAGTGGTAGCCTCCACATAGGGCCAGTGATGGGCCACAGTGTCAGCTTCCACACAGGGCCAGTGAGGGGCCACAGTGTCAGCCTCCAAAGGGCCAGTGAGGGGCCACAGTGTCAGCCTCCAAAGGGCCAGTGAGGAGCCACAGTGTCAGCCTTCACACAGGGCCAGTGAGGGGCCACAGTGGTAGCCTCCACATAGGGCCAGTGAGGGGCCACAGTGTCAGCCTCCAAAGGGCCAGTGAGGGGCCACAGTGTCAGCCTCCAAAGGGCCAGTGAGGGGCCACAGTGTCAGCCTTCACACAGGGCCAGTGAGGGGGCACAGTGTCAGCCTCCAAAGGGCCAGTGAGGGGCCACAGTGTCAGCCTTCACACAGGGCCAGTGAGGGGCCACAGTGGTAGCCTCCACATAGGGCCAGTGAGGGGCCACAGTGTCAGCCTCCAAAGGGCCAGTGAGGGGCCACAGTGGTAGCCTCCACACAGGCTACAGGCACAGTGGTTCCACATCCACTGTCTAAATATGTCCCAAACCGCCCCTAAGGTCTTCCACTGCTGGCCTGCTCGCTTTGTCTAAAAAAATGGCAACAAAAAAATACGGGGAAGCAGCTTTTTGCTTCTACGGGCCGTCGGCGTGGAACAAGCTCCCACTGTACCTTCGACAGGCAGCCTCTGTAGACATTTTTAAACCTCAGCTCAAGACCCACCTCTACAACATTAATTGCTTTTAATTTATTGCTTGTTATTCATGTCCTCATTGTATTGCATTACTGCTTGTTTTTTAATGTCGTTGCCTTGCTTTTCTTTTTTTTTCTCCATTGCTCTGTGAAGCACTTTGAGCTGCATTTCATGTCATGAAAGGTGCTATACAAATAAAGTTTTATTATTATTATTATTATTTATTACGCTGAAATTACAGGCAAAAAAACAGTCCATGCATTCATCTTCAGTAGAATACTTTAAATGTGTCTTCATCTTCACCCCAGATCTCCCTAAAAAGCAGATCAGCTGACAACAAGTGACAAACAGCCCATTCAGAATTCTGCTGCTCGAGTCCTTACTAAATAATACCAAGAAAGTTCAACATTAACTCCAGTTAGTAGATCTTTACAGTGGCTCCCTGTCTGTCAAATAATTTGTAA
This sequence comes from Protomyctophum bolini, assembly GCF_963924005.1. Lineage (NCBI taxonomy): Eukaryota > Metazoa > Chordata > Actinopteri > Myctophiformes > Myctophidae > Protomyctophum > Protomyctophum bolini. The sequence goes on along the minus strand of NC_137877.1, from coordinate 2,057,871 downwards.
GCATCGAATGGATTATATAATTATTATATAATGCCCCAAAAGTATACATGTCTGATCTTGTGCGACATTATAATGTATGAACCATCCATGCTTCTCAGGTCTGGGACAGACAGACAGACAGCTCTGCTTTCTGCTTCTCAGGTCTGGGACAGACGGACAGACAGCTCTGCTTTCTGCTTCTCAGGTCTGGGACAGACAGACAGACAGACAGACAGACAGACAGCTCTGCTTTCTGCTTCTCAGGTCTGGGACAGACAGACAGACAGAAAGCTCTGCTTTCTGCTTCTCAGGTCTGGGACAGACAGACAGACAGACAGCTCTGCTTTCTGCTTCTCAGGTCTGGGACAGACAGACAGACAGCTCTGCTTTCTGCTTCTCAGGTCTGGGACAGACAGACAGACAGCTCTGCTTTCTGCTTCTCAGGTCTGGGACAGACAGACAGACAGCTCTGCTTTCTGCTTCTCAGGTCTGGGACAGACAGACAGACAGCTCTGCTTTCTGCTTCTCAGGTCTGGGACAGACGGACAGACAGCTCTGCTTTCTGCTTCTCAGGTCTGGGACAGACGGACAGACAGCTCTGCTTTCTGCTTCTCAGGTCTGGGACAGACGGACAGACGCTCTGCTTTCTGCTTCTCAGGTCTGGGACAGACAGACAGACAGCTCTGCTTTCTGCTTCTCAGGTCTGGGACAGACGGACAGACGCTCTGCTTTCTGCTTCTCAGGTCTGGGACAGACAGACAGACAGACAGACAGCTCTGCTTTCTGCTTCTCAGGTCTGGGACAGACAGACAGACAGCTCTGCTTTCTGCTTCTCAGGTCTGGGACAGACAGACAGACAGCTCTGCTTTCTGCTTCTCAGGTCTGGGACAGACAGACAGACAGCTCTGCTTTCTGCTTCTCAGGTCTGGGACAGACGGACAGACAGCTCTGCTTTCTGCTTCTCAGGTCTGGGACAGACGGACAGACAGCTCTGCTTTCTGCTTCTCAGGTCTGGGACAGACGGACAGACGCTCTGCTTTCTGCTTCTCAGGTCTGGGACAGACAGACAGACAGCTCTGCTTTCTGCTTCTCAGGTCTGGGACAGACGGACAGACGCTCTGCTTTCTGCTTCTCAGGTCTGGGACAGACGGACAGACGCTCTGCTTTCTGCTTCTCAGGTCTGGGACAGACGGACAGACGCTCTGCTTTCTGCTTCTCAGGTCTGGGACAGACAGACAGACAGCTCTGCTTTCTGCTTCTCAGGTCTGGGACAGACAGACAGACGCTCTGCTTTCTGCTTCTCAGGTCTGGGACAGACGGACAGACAGCTCTGCTTTCTGCTTCTCAGGTCTGGGACAGACGGACAGACGCTCTGCTTTCTGCTTCTCAGGTCTGGGACAGACAGACAGACGCTCTGCTTTCTGCTTCTCAGGTCTGGGACAGACGGACAGACAGCTCTGCTTTCTGCTTCTCAGGTCTGGGACAGACAGACAGACAGCTCTGCTTTCTGCTTCTCAGGTCTGGGACAGACAGACAGACAGCTCTGCTTTCTGCTTCTCAGGTCTGGGACAGACGGACAGACGCTCTGCTTTCTGCTTCTCAGGTCTGGGACAGACGGACAGACAGCTCTGCTTTCTGCTTCTCAGGTCTGGGACAGACGGACAGACGCTCTGCTTTCTGCTTCTCAGGTCTGGGACAGACAGCTCTGCTTTCTGCTTCTCAGGTCTGGGACAGACAGACAGACAGCTCTGCTTTCTGCTTCTCAGGTCTGGGACAGACGGACAGACGGCTCTGCTTTCTGCTTCTCAGGTCTGGGACAGACGGACAGACGCTCTGCTTTCTGAGAAGCAGCTTTCCGTTTAATGGACCGTTACATATATATCTGGAACAAACTCCAAGAAAACTGCTGTTGTCTGTTACTACTCTCACTTCTTGGAAATCTAAAGTTGAAGGCTGTTTCTGTACTGCCCTTTTCTGCCTTTATTACAGAGGTCGGTTATTATATTGTATTAATCATTTCCTTTGCCGTGTAATTTCATTCCTATTATCATTCTGTTTTATTTTAACCCATTTAGACCTGAGGACGATTCTACAAATGCCTTCTAAATCCTAAAGACAGATTTCTGGAAAATCTCATGTTCAAAGATTTTCATGTCAAGGTGCCCCAAAACTATATGTAATTGACCCCCATGAAATATGTTGTTCCAGGGACCCCCCATCTGAAAATATGTTGTTCCAGGGACCCCCCATCTGAAAATATGTTGTTCCAGGGACCCCCATCTGAAAATATGTTGTTCCAGGGATCCCCCCCATCTGAAAATATGTTGTTCCAGGGACCCCCATCTGAAAATATGTTGTTCCAGGGATCCCCCCCATCTGAAAATATGTTGTGCCAGGGACCCCCATCTGAAAATATGTTGTTCCAGGGACCCCCATCTGAAAATATGTTGTTCCAGGGACCCCCCATCTGAAAATATGTTGTTCCAGGGACCCCCCATCTGAAAATATGTTGTTCCAGGGACCCCCCATCTGAAAATATGTTGTTCTAGGGACCCCCCATCTGAAAATATGTTGTTCCAGGGACCCCCATCTGAAAATATGTTGTTCCAGGGACCCCCCCGTCTGAAAATATGTTGTTCCAGGGACCCCCATCTGAAAATATGTTGTTCCAGGGACCCCCTCCCAGAAGCAAAGATTTGAGCTCAAAACGTTTGCTCTGAAAGAATATATACTACTGTATATAAAAGATTTCTTCCTGCTCCTTTTCTTTTCAGTTTTGGAATATGTAAAAAAAAGAAAATATGTAAAATGAATATAAGTATGTCAAAACCAAACTGAAATGAAATAAATAAATATGATTTGCGCCCCATTTTCACGATTTTTCCAAAATTAGCAGATCTACAAGCTCGTAGATCTGCTAGTTTTCCAATACAGCTAAAGCACAGCATAATGCTTTAAAACACCAAAACGGGTTAACTTTCCTCTCATTCTTTAATTATATTCAAATGCCCCTTTTTATTCATAATGCGTTTCATCTGTGTGTCTTAACCCATTCTGAACGGGAACCCATTTTGCTGTTAGCATCATGATATTATTTAGCTATTGAAAAATAGCAGATCTACAAGCTCATAGCGCGCCACCGAGTGGCGCGCTACGAGCTTGTAGGTCTGCTATTTTTCTAAAATCGAAGAACGACTGACATTTTTTTTTAAATCTGATCTCAGGTCAGAATGGGTTAATCAGACCAGTGTGTGTGTCCAGTGGAAACCTCGTATGAATCTGATCTCAGGTCAGAATGGGTTAATGCTGCGTGTCTGAGATGTCTCAATGCTTCATGCTTCGGCATGAAGCACTTTGAACGGAACTTGTTGTTGAAATGTGCCATGCAAAATAAAAGTAAGGGGCGCGCACACAGCCCACAAAATATGAAATCACACAACAGAGTTCTTTTTGGGGGTTTTTCCTGCATGCCAACAAGGGATTTATTGCTGGTAATGTGTCAGTGATTTGTTACTTGCGGGGACGTGCTGCCAGTTTCTTTATTATTAATTTCAGAGCCTTGTTTCGGTAGCAGGGCAGTAAAACGTGTGAAGGGGAGTGGAGCAACATGCTCGCCGCATGGGGCTCGATCCTCACGGCTTCATCACGCCACCGCACATTAAAATGACTCCATCTTAACGGCAGCTTTGGGAGAGATGCTCATTTTGCACAACCTTAATTAGCCTTTCTCAAAAACAAAGCCATTTGCTAGTGAGTGTTTTATTTTATTTGTTGGAAACCACTTCAACACTATAGAGACTTCCTAAACTAATTCTTTAGCTGACCGGGGTCGCCTCGGGGTCCAATCTTTCCTTCCCTCCACAACCTACAGTACCTCAAACATAGTTGACCCGTACCTAAAAAAGCAGATCCAATACATCGCCAAACCATAATAAATATATTGCATTGATTATCTTATATTCAATAAATATATATATTACATCCTCCTTGAGTTGTCTGACTGAAATGAGCATTTGCGCCTGTCGTAGACATGCGCGGGGCAAGTTCAGTCAGGGAACCTCAGTCAGCGCGCCGGCCGTTAATTGGGCCACCGCAGCATCATCCACATGATTCACTCAGCCAATCACAGCTCACCCCATCTCTCATACCGGCTACTTGAACCAGAGGTTTGCATTCCTCTGCCTTCTTGCTTGCCCACTGCTGGTGTATCAGCGTGCTGCTGTCATACAACCTGCGCTCAATTCTGCTTGCTTACTTGCTGCTGCTTATTGTATATATATATGTATATACGTGTATATATATATCGCTGCTGTATACAAACAAAGTGCTCAAAATTGTACTGAGTTATACTTTCCACTGCAAGTTTGTCCGGCGATTGTTCCTCCCAGAATAGCGACGCTACATCATGGACGAGTGGTTAACCCATTCTGACCTGAGATCAGATTCTAAACATGTCTTCTATACATCCTGACAGTTTTCCATTCTGACCTGAGATCAGATTCTAAACATGTCTTCTATACATCCTGACAGTTTTCCATTCTGACCTGAGATCAGATTCTAAACATGTCTTCTATACATCCTGACAGTTTTCCATTCTGACCTGAGATCAGATTCTAAAAATGTCTTCTATGTCAGTCGCTCTTCGATTTTTCAAAAAAAATAGCAGACCTACCACTCGGTGGCGCGCTACGAGCTTGTAGATCTGCTATTTTTTCAATAGCTAAAGCACGACATGATGCGAACACCAAAAGGGGTTCCCGCCCAGAATGGGTTAACCTCACTTTTCCGTAACAGCTATAGAGAAAAACAATTTACGTTGTTTTTTTATTGTGTTGTTTATCTCCACATATTTGGTGTTCTTTTCATCTGGCTCTTTGTGCGCGCCCGCAGTGCATAAAACCACCACACGACAAGATCCCAGATATCCAAAGCTTTATGAGACGAACGGAATCGCGCTGGCTGGCATCCCGTTGAGAGCTTGTAGATCAGCTATTTTTCGGGGGTGCAACCCAACCCTTTATCTAGTGGAGAGATGCAGGTGTAAAACAACATGGATTTAGAAACTAATTAGTTCAATGCAACACTGTATAAATCCCTGGAACATGTGACGCGTTTAAAGCCTAAACACCATGTGTGTAATAATAAAATGCCCAAATGTTTAAAATTATTAATGGTCATAAAATACAGTAGAACACGAGTTCACTCAAACACCTGCACGAGAACACCTAGCGTTCGAATTCTAAACACCTATATAATATGACTGACTTTGATTGTAAAAACTAAACACGTTTGGGTTTTAAAAAAAAGTGTTACTGGCGATTAAACATGTTCTTCAGTTTATAATCTAAACACTGTGACACGTTTAGAAACCGTTACAGGCGATTTAAACATGTTCTTCCGTTTATAATCTAAACACTGTGACATGTTTAAAAAGTGTTACAAATAAGTGTTTAGAACCTAAAGACTTGGGTTTAGTGTGAAAATGCTGCGTTCAAGTTCAGGAGGACTTTGAAAAAATAATTCTCCTGAACGCTGCCTTCCTTCCTTCCTTCATGGCATGGCATGGGAAGGAGATGGAGGGCATTTTTGCATGTCTTTCACCATGTAGTAAAACAAAAGTAAATGCTGCATTTGTGGTCTGGTTTAAGGGCAGTTAATTGTTTTACAGACGGGGGTAAAAACAGAGAAAAACAACACTGCTTATACACACTAAACCCAAGCGTTTAGGTTATAAACTGTTTTAAACACATCATTTGTAACACTTTTTAAACGTGTCACAGTGTTTAGATTATAAACAGAAGAACATGTTTAATCGCCCGTAACACTTTTTAAACGCATAAACGTGTTTAGTTTTTACAATCAAAGTCAGTCATATTATAGGTGTTTAGAATTTGAACACTCTAGGTGTTCTCGTGAGGTGTTTGAGTGAACTCGTGTTCTACTGTATTGTATGAATATTAATAAACACTTGGCATTTTATTATTACACACACATGGTGTTTAGGTTTAAACGCGTCACATGTTCCAGGGATTTACAGTGTAGCAGTAGCGGTTTGTTTTTTTTCCCCCAAACGCTTCGCATGATAACGTTGCTTATTATGAATGGTCTCAATTTACACGTTATCCGTTTCCCAGGCAGCGCCGCTCACCTCTCCACCCGACAGTTACAGGGAAGAGGAAAAAACAATGTCTGGAAGCCAAAAGAAGGTTTTATCGCGCCCCCTTGGCTCTGTGATATGATGCGTACTTATCATCCTTTCTTTTTTCTTTTTTTTTTTTTACATGTGCGCTAGATTTGCCACAGATGTGTCTGGACAAACACAGATGGACAGACACACACATCTGCTTCCTCCATTCTCCATACTGTAGGTATACTGTACACTAGGTCCCCCATGTGAGACTTCAAACGGCCCGGGGGGGTCAAGGGTCAGCGCCAAACGGTATACTCGTCCACAGTGATTTAGTGGGGGGGGGGGGGGAGGGGTGTCAATGCGGAGGGAGGGGGGGGAGGGTCTCTATAGAGACTAGAGCATAACGGTCCGAGCACACACACGCACACAAATGGACAGGAACTTATGCACACACACACACACACACACACACACACACAATGCCACATGCAGTGGATTACTGTATATCTCTGAATGGGAGTCATACAACCAGATTGGACCAGACACACATTCAGTATACCGACGCACGCACACACACACGCACGCACACACGCACGCACGTGCATGGTGAAGGCAGACAGTAAGCAGGGCCACATGTGTCCCTGGGAGCCGTTTAACCCGTTCTGACCTGAGATCAGATTAAAAAAAACGTTTTTCTAAATCCTGACAGTTTTCTGGGGGGAAAAAAAGCTATATGTTTCTTCTTCTGTCGTTCTTCGATTTAAAAACAAAAAAATAGCAGACCTGTACAAGCTCGTAGCGCCACCGAGTGGCGCTACGAGCTTGTAGATCTGCTATTCTTTCAATAGCTATAAAGCATAACATGACACCAAAAGGGGTTCCTGCCCAAAATGGTTTAATATGAGAGTATATGGTAGCTTAAGACCTTGAGGCGATAGACAACAGACCCAACTGTACCTGGAAGTGGCCGTGGCTGCCCAGTAAAACACTGCTACTGGGACAGCGCGTGTGTGTGTGTGTGTGTGTGTGTGTGTGTGTGGTGTGTGTGTGTGTGGTGTACAACCATGGGCTGCTGCCTGCATGTGTGACGGTACATTGGCCATGATACGAGGCACGGGGACGTGGCGTGTGCGCATGGCGTGTTTTTTTCGTGACTAATTGCTTATTTTATTTAGCATTTAGTTTTTTTATTGGGCGACCTTTCCAGGTGTTGAACCCATGTCGTCCCTCCCTCTGGTCGCTATACCCCTTCCCCCCCTTCCCCCCCTTCCCCCCCCCCCCCCTCTGGTCACTATACCCCTTCCCTGTCTGTCCTCATTAACCCATTCTGACCTGAGATCAGATTCATACGAGGTTTCCACTGGACACACACTGGTCTGATTAACCAATTCTGACCTGAGATCAGATTCTAAAAAATGTCAGTCGTTCTTCGATTTTTCAAAAATAGCAGACCTACAAGCTCGTAGCGCGCCACTCGGTGGCGCGCTACGAGCTTGTAGATCTGCTATTTTTCAATAGCTAAAGCATAACATAGTGCTAACACCAAAATGGGTGCCCGCCCAGAATGGGTTAAGTGCCCCAGTAAAACACACACCCATCATCGTGGCTAACTAACTATAGACACACACACACACACACACACACACATCTCATCTGAATGACTATAGTTGTGAGGACATCAACATTTTATGAAAGCTACTGCTGTTTTTTTGCGCGGAGCACTGGGGGAGCAGTCGCCGTACGACAACGCAAGCGTATTTACGAATTCCCGTGAATTTGTTGCACGCGTGCTCGTTACGTGCACACACCCCCCCCCCCCCCCCCCCCCGCGACTCACCAGACCTGGATTCTGTTTAGCTTCTTTTTTTTACACTTGCGTTGTTGCGCCGCTCTTGAGCAGATCCCTCCTATGTGCCCAGCTTTCCGTGGAATGACATTGGTGACGATTTGATTGGCTGAGCACGGAATGTGATGATGTGATGTATATACATACATAATTATAATATACATCATACATCATTTAGACAGAATATAAATCTGAGTTGTAATATAATGAACTATGCAATGTAAACATGCTGTAAATGCAATTGTGAAATGGTGTCTTATAAACCCACGAGGGGTTAATTGGGCACAGTGTGTGCAGGACACGGAAATAAATAAACAATCAATCAAATCATATTATGATCTATCAGAGCTCCCCGCCCCTTTTTACCAACGATCGTTTCCATTGGTTGTCACCTTATCACCTAAAAATGGAGTGTTGATTTCGTCGACTAAAACTAAGATGAAAAATGTTCGTCGACTACCTATTTTCACTGATGAAAACTGGAAACTAAATGAAAACTAAGCTATGATGACTAAAACTAAGACTAAATATACTGACAATTTTGTTAACAAAACTAAAGACTAAAAGATAGCTATTCTGTAGACTTAGATAGCATTTGATACAGACTTATAGCATGGTATGTAGACAGCATAAGTGCATTGTATGTAGTCATAGCACGCCATAGTACATAATGTATATCATAGTAGTATAGATGTATAGCTTATATGTATAGTTTCATTATAGATATTCCACTGTTACTTTCTTAGCTTACGCATGTTTCATGATAAATGTTTTTATGTGATGTATTCCCATGCTTTTGTTCTTGCTTAATGTAAGTCGCTCTGGATTAAGAGCGTCTGCTAAATGCCTAAATTGTAAATTGTAAATTGAGGGGACTAGTGGACTAGAGATCCGGTACGAGTCATTTTACAATTCGTTGCATGCTGAAAATAGCCGATCTACAAGTTCACAACGCAGGCTTGTAGATCGTCATTACGACGGCATCAAGGCCCACCAAAATATATATTTAGTCGACTAAATCAACTGTAGATTTAGTCGACTAGAATCGTATATTTCGTCGGACAAACACTAAAACATTCCGGGTGACTAAAATGTGACTAAAACTAAATTAAAACTATTTAAGAGACTATGACTAAAATCATCCCCAACCCTAAACTCTAAAACGCTCAACCCTAACCCCAATCTAAACCTAAGCTCTAAGATGCTCAACCCTAAACCCCAATCTAAACCTAAACTCTAAAACGCTCAACCCTAACCCCAATCTAAACCTAAGCTCTAAAACGCTCAACCCTAAACCCCAATCTAAACCTAAGCTCTAAGATGCTCAACCCTAAACCCCAATCTAAACCTAAACTCTAAAACGCTCAACCCTAACCCCAATCTAAACCTAAGCTCTAAAACGCTCAACCCTAAACCCCAATCTAAACCTAAGCTCTAAGATGCTCAACCCTAAACCCCAATCTAAACCTAAGCTCTAAGATGCTCAACCCTAAACCCCAATCTAAACCTAAGCTCTAAGATGCTCAACCCTAACCCAAATCTAAACCTAAGCTCTAAGATGCTCAACCCTAAACCCCAATCTAAACCTAAACTCTAAAACGCTCAACCCTAAACCCCAATCTAAACCTAAGCTCTAAGATGCTCAACCCTAAACCCCAATCTAAACCTAAGCTCTAAAACGCTCAACCCTAAACCCCAATCTAAACCTAAACTCTAAAACGCTCAACCCTAAACCCCAATCTAAACCTAAGCTCTAAGATGCTCAACCCTAAACCCCAATCTAAACCTAAGCTCTAAAACGCTCAACCCTAAACCCCAATCTAAACCTAAGCTCTAAGACGCTCAACCCTAAACCCCAATCTAAACCTAAACTCTAAGATGCTCAACCCTAAACCCCAATCTAAACCTAAGCTCTAAAACGCTCAACCCTAAACCCCAATCTAAACCTAAGCTCTAAGACGCTCAACCCTAAACCCCAATCTAAACCTAAACTCTAAAACGCTCAACCCTAAACCCCAATCTAAACCTAAGCTCTAAGATGCTCAACCCTAAACCCCAATCTAAACCTAAGCTCTAAGATGCTCAACCCTAACCCAAATCTAAACCTAAGCCGTTCTCAAAAAAATATTTTTAACGGGCATAAAACATCCATGTGTGTTGTGAGGACCAGGAAAATGATTGTACAAATACTATACTAGCAATGACACACACACACACACACACACACACACACACACACACACACACACACACACACACACATCCGACACACCAAAAGTTCCGACATGAGGTGCGTCGTGCTTGCGGTTAGGGTTAGCTTAGGGTGTGGGGGGGGGGTACTGGTAGGTTGTCGGTCTAATGACTGTCAGACTTTTGGTGTGTCAGAACACCCCCACCCCCACCCCCCCCACACACACACAGTGACACCCCCCCCCCCCCACACACACACACACACAGTGACACCCCCCCCCCCCCACACACACACACACACAGTGACACCCCCCCCCCACACACACACAGACCCCTACAGTCCCCCTGGCACAGGGCTCTGTTCTGTATCAGTGCACACTTCAGAATGACACGCCTTGTGTTGGACCTTTACACCGTCTGGAAGGGCATACTGCAGCCATTTATCTCTCTGTCTCCCTCTCTCTCTCTCTCTCTCTCTTCCTCTCTTCCTCTCCCTCTCTCTCTCTCTCTCTCTCCCTCCCTCCTCTCCCTCTCTCTCTCTCTCTCTAGCACAGGGGTGCCCAACATTTTTTGACTTGAGAGCTACTTTCAAAATGACCAGCTCAACAAGATCCATCACACTAAACCCACGCGTTTAGGTTATAAACGGTTTTAAACACATCACAGTTTATAACCTAAACGCTTGGGTTTAGTGTAGTCCTCCTGGCTGCCTATGAAAGACCCCGCACAGAGAGACAGAGAGAGAGAGAGAGAGAGAGAGAGAGAGGGGAGGGGGGGTGATGGGGTCCACGGCCCCTGACCGTCCCGTAGCGTACAGTACATACTAGACGTTATACGTCTGTGCTCGCCTCGCCTCCATCCTCCTCCGCCGCCGCCTCACGGCGGTGGTGATTGATGGCGGCTTTAGGAGGAGCTCAGCCTCAACATGTGGGTTTCATAGGAGGCAGATTGAGGACGGGGATGCTGGGATAACCCCTTTAGACCTGAAAACGTCTTCTACGTCCTGACCGTGTTTCTATATCACTGCTGGTGCTCAATATTTCATGTCAAGGACCCACAAAATATTATATGTATTTGGTCGCCGACCCCCCCCCCCCCCTCCCATCTGAAAATATGTTGTACCAGGGACCGACCGCTCTCCCAGAAGCAAAGATTTGAGTTAAAAAACGTTCGCTCTGAAAGAATATATATATTCAAAGATTTGCGCCACATTTTCAAGATTTTTCAAAAATAGCAGCTCTACAAGCTCGTAGCGTGGCACTCGGTGCCGCGCTATACGAGCTTGTAGATCTGCTATTTTTCCAAAGCTATAAAGTCTACCATAATGCGGCGTTCCCGTTCAGAAGGGGATAAATCAAGGTAAATGGTGTTCGGACCGACAGCCCGTAAATCTCCGGAGAGAGAGACGAGTGTGGCGGGCGAGCAGTGTTCTTCTAGGGCAACGTATCAAAAAATATATAAAGGTTTTCTATATCGAAGTGCAACAGTTCAATCAAACTAATCGATTATGAATATACCAATATGTATGTATTTAGTTTGTTATATAGTTTATTTTAAGCTATTTTGACCTGAGATCAGATTCTAAAATTGTCTTCTAAATCCTGACAGTTTTCTGAAAGATATGTTTTCTATGTCAGTCGTTCTTCGATTTTTCAAAAATAGCAGACCTACAAGCTCGGTGGTGCGCTAAGCCCTCAAAGGGCCCTCAAAGGGCACCTACGGACGGACGGCTGCAATTCAAAACTGGCCCCCGTAAAATCTGAACCCCCCCCTTTTCCCCTCACTGTATATGTTTCTTTTCCCTTTTTTACCTCCTTTATGATGAATTCCTGTTCTGTTCTTTGACTATATACAAACTAAACCCAAGCGTTTAGGTTATAAACTGTTTTAAACACATATTTGTAACACTTTTTAAACGTGTCACACTGTTTAGAATATAAACAGAAGAACATGTTTAATCGCCTGTAACACTTTTTAAACACATAAACGTGTTTAGTTTTTACAATCAAAGTCAGTCATATTATAGGTGTTCAGAACAGAGGTGTTTGAGTGAACTCGTGTTTGCGAACGCAGTGAGCACTTACTATGAGACCTAGCAGATCATGTCTGTCTGTCTGTCCCGCTATCCAAATATGGAGTGTGTTGCATCAGCAATCACTCAGCTCCATATATGGGCACAAAAGGGGCCAGGTCCACTCAGCTCCATATATGGGCACAAAAGGGGCACCATATAAAAAGTTAGGGTCCCCAAAGCAGCTATACGTCCAAAACCCAAATATGTACGAGCTGCGTTCGCTTCCCGCGTTTGCGCATCTTACTCGTCTACTGTATTTTATGACCATTAATAAACCATTTTATTATTACACACATGGTGTTTAGGTTTTAAACGCGTCACATGTTCCAGGGATTTACAGTGTAGAAGTGTCTATTTGTATTTGTCTCTAAATGTTTTCATGAATTGAACATGGTGGACCCTGTTGTAAATCAACAATAAACCAATCAACCAATCAGACGGCTGGACTCACGGGACTGCGTGGCGAGGGTCATCAGGAGGTCGGTGGGCGTGGCCAGGCCGCCGCGCCCCGCCCGCAGCAGCGACAGTAACACGCCCACGCCGCCGTGATGCAGGAACACCCCGCGGCTACGCTCGCACGCCTGCATCTCCCCCTGGAGGCGGGCCAGCGCCAGGGACAGCACGTCAGCTACAGACAGACAGGAGAGAGAGAGAGGTCAGCTACAGACAGGAGAGAGAGAGAGAGAGGTCAGCTACAGACAGGAGAGAGAGAGAGAGGGACAGCACGTCAGCTACAGACAGGAGAGAGAGAGAGAGAGGTCAGCTACAGACAGGAGAGAGAGAGGGAGAGAGAGGTCAGCTACAGACAGGAGAGAGAGAGAGAGAGGGACAGGACGTCAGCTACAGACAGGAGAGAGAGAGAGAGGTCAGCTACAGACAGGATAGAGAGAGAGAGAGAGAGGTCAGCTACAGACAGGAGAGAGAGAGGGACAGGACGTCAGCTACAGACAGAAAATAGCCGATCTACAAGCCCACAGCTTGTAGATCGGCAATTTTCAGCATGCAACTAATTGTAAAATGTCTCATACTGGATCCGTTGTGACCCAAAGCGGCCCGTTAAAAACACATTCTACCTGTCCAAACCTAAAAACTCATTCTACCGGTCCAAACCCAAAAACACATTCTACCGGTCCAAACCCAAAAACACATTCTACCGGTCCACACATTCTACCGGTCCAAACCCAAAAACACATTCTACCGGTCCAAACCCAAAAACACATTCTACCGGTCCAAACCCAAAAACACATTCTACCGGTCCACACATTCTACCGGTCCAAACCCAAAAACACATTCTACCGGTCCAAACCCAAAAACACATTCTACCGGTCCAAACCCAAAAACACATTCTACCGGTCCAAACCCAAAAACACATTCTACCGGTCCAAACCCAAAGCCCGACTCTCAGATCACGTCAGACGGCTGAGCTCTGGGCTGAACGACGCCCACATGAACACTCGGCTTCCATTACAGCCGACGCAAGATAAAAGCTTCTCGTCCTTTTGTTGGAGTCAGGTTGGTTTTCCTCTTTATCTTATAAATGGTACCTATGATGTATATATAATATAATATACATATACATATATATATGTGTGTGTGTGTGTGTGGCTGCGTGCTTGTGTGTGTGTGTGGCTGCGTGCCTGTGTGTGTGTGTGTGGCTGCGTGCCTGTGTGTGTGTGGCTGCGTGCCTGTGTGTGTGTGGCTGCGTGCCTGTGTGTGTGTGTGTGTGGCTGCGTGCCTGTGTGTGTGTGGCTGCGTGCCTGTGTGTGTGGCTGCGTGCCTGTGTGTGTGGCTGCGTGCCTGTGTGTGTGTGGCTGCGTGCCTGTGTGTGTGTGTGTGTGTGTGTGTGTGTGTGTGGCTGCGTGCCTGTGTGTGTGTGTGTGTGTGTGTGAGATGGAGTGCTGGAGGGGAAGAATTATCTCTCCATTATGCCCAATCCAGCTTCACGTCAATCCGGAGCGGGCGGGCGAGCCAACCTGGCAACGGCGATCCAACCTGGCAACAACACTGACGCTTATATAGAAACACACTCAGGTTGGCCGACCCTCCGGGCGATGGGACGGTTGCTACGGCGCTGTTTATCAATGGAGAGAGAGATGCATAGACTATACGGGGGATGGGACGGTTGCTACGATATTTAGAGGTGGTGGGGTGGTGGGGTGGTGGCATATAATTGTGGGGGTCCATGACATGAAAAGGCTTGGGGGGGAGGGGGACCACCGATAACAGCAGCACAAGTGTTTGAGAACACATGTTTTAGAACCGGGCCTCGGGTCTAAATGGGTTAAACGCTGGTCAAACTTCCCCCCCCCGGCTGTCCACTCGCATCTCCCGTGACGAGTGGAGAGCAGGGCCGCCCAGAGGCCAGAACGCTACATGACAAGAAGTTAAAAACGTGTGCTCTGAACTGAAAGAACATATATTCAAAGATGTGCGCCACATTTTCACGATGAAAAAGCATAAAGCATAACGAAATGCTTTAAACAACCAAAAGGGGTTCCCGCCCAGAATGGGATAAATAAATACATTTGTAATATTTATTTTGTATCTTTTTAAAATGTGGAAAATGGCTGTGTGTGTGTGTGTGTGTGTGTGTGTGGTTCGTAGCCCAGTTGAGATGCCTCAGAGATTTAGCCAGGATGTGTATCTGGCCCGGTACGGGCAGCTTCTTAAAAACCCAGACAAGAACCCCCCCCCCCCCCCCCCCCCTAATGTAATAACCCTCCTCTACCGCCATGCCAGCGTTCACCACGCTCACCATAAAACAACAAATCAATCAAAGCCCTTCAAACGCAGCAACACTTCAATGAACCCCCAGCGTTCTGCCGGAGCACGGCCGTGCGTGTGAGCTAAGGCCAAAAGGCAGCAAATGTAGCAAAAAATACCCCCAAAAATGTAAACAGGACTGTTTTGAGGTTGCGTTTGTTTCAGCGGCAGACGGAAAAATGACTTGCGTCACGAACGGACGGACACGACGCCGGCTCCTTACCCTCCCCCCCTCCCCCCGCCTTCCCCCCCCCCCCCCCCCCCGCACCATGCCTCCTCCCCCCCCCCCCCCTGCACGTCCCACTTGAAGGACTGCACAGTAAGAAAATAAAGTGTTCAGTTATGCACAACTCCGGGCATGACATAGTTCCTATTGTACATGCTTAGAGTTCATTAACCGTTTCAGTTCATACGACGTGTGAGACCGTCATAAGGATTAGAAACGATCGTAGCTTTTGACGTCTGTGGACGTCCTAGCGACGTCCTAGTGACACGGGGCGAGATAAGAATATTCAGAATTTTTCCTATTTTTTTTTTTTTTGGCATTTTGCTTTTCGCTTTTCGCTTGCCGTATGCTAATGCTCTGTGCAACTATTAGCTTGTCATTGACTCCCATGTTAGCGCGGCGGAAAGAATAACTCGTATCTCCTGATCCAGGGCGCTCTCCGTGGTGATGAACGGATCGATATGCTGGCGCTTCATTTCTGCTCCTCATCCGTCTCTCCCGCAAAATATGAACGCTTTTTGGATCATATATCGTATAAATTAAAACGATTGGGATGTTAGGTCAATTTGGCAAGTCAACTTTTTTAGGAAAGTGTTTCCGGTTCATGGCTTTCAGAGTAAAAGCGATCAGACAACTCCGGCACCCCAAAGCTCCTATTTTGAAGCACTTCCGGCACTAAATGTGTTTTAACACAATCATTCCCGGGATTCCTTCAAAATAGGAGCTCTGGGGTGCCAGAAAGAAATGGTTCATATTTTGAAGGAGAGGCGGATGAGGAGCAGAAATGAAGCGCTAGTATATCCATCAGATCAAAACCACGGAGAGCGCCCTGGATTAGGAGAGACGAGTCATTCTTTCCGCCGCGCCAACAGCTAAGTCAACGGTAAGCTAATATGACCCTAGAGCGCGAAGGGCGGTGGCCGAGAGTCGGACTGAAAAATAAAAAAAGGAAATATTCTTCTCTCGCCTGGTATCATTGAGGATGCGCTAGCTAGGACGTGTACACTGAATCCCTCCATTGGAATCCCTAGGACGTTTCCAGACGTCCTCCCTTGGTAACCGCAAGGTTGCCAGTTCGAACCCTGTGGGCTCCCCCAGAGTTAGTGTCGAAGTGTCCTTGAGCTCCTGATTTGATGGTTGGTGCTTTGCATGGTTTCTGCCGCCACCGGTGTGTGAATGTGTGTGTGAACTGTGAATGGGTGAATGTGATACACAATCTATGTAAAGGTGTGTGAATGTGTGTGTGAATGGGTGAATGTAATGCACAATCTATGTAAAGGTGTGTGAATGTGTGTGAATGGGTGAATGTAATGCACAATCTATGTAAAGGTGTGTGAATGTGTGTGTGAATGGGTGAATGTAATGCACAATCTATGTAAAGGTGTGTGAATGTGTGTGTGAATGGGTGAATGGGTAATGCACAATCTATGTAAAGCGCCTTGGATAAAGGCGCTATATAAAAATGCACCATTTACCATTTAAGAAAGCCTTTTAGTCTGAAATTCTCCTTTAACCTTATTTTCCGTTCAATGCTAGTGCACGAGAGCTTCAGGGAAACACACAGATACACACAGACGGCAGCTTCAGTTCCATGAAGAAATATTTTCCCTTCAAAAGCTAAATACTGTCTGGTGTGGGGGTAAATGTACAGCATAGCGTGAAATCCTAGACAACGTGGTCTTATGGTCAGATGTACCGCGCCGTGAAATCTCATACCATTCAATCCACTACAGAGAATACAAAGCTTTAACCCGTATAGGCCTGAAAAACCTCATGTTTCTGTATCAGTGGTTCTCAATATTTCATGTCAAGGACACCCTAAAATATATGAAATTTGCCCCAATCTGAAAATGTGTTGTTTCAGGGACCACCACCTCCCAGAAGCAAAGATTTGAGTTAAAAACGTTCGCTCTGAAAGAATATATATTCAAAGCTTTGAGACACATGTTCATGATCTTTAAAAAAAAATAGCAGACCTACAAGCTTGTAGCGCGCCACAGCTTGTAGATTTGCTATTTTTCAATAGCTAAAGCGTAACATAATGCTTAAAACACCAAAAGGGGTTCCCGCCAAAAGGTTTAATGTTGAGAGTGAGTGAGTGAGTGTGGTAGTAAAAATATCTTGATAAAAAATGATTTGTAGTTTTTCGAAAAGCCATGTTTGGGGAGAGCAACGTCCACACACATATGATCACAGTGTATTCATATACATATATCATATATACACATATGATCACAGTGTATTCCAAGAGGACGCTCGTGAATTATGCCGTATTTTCCATCGATATAAAAGCACCTGTGAAAGGATTTGCACAACAACTCGTTGACATTGGAATTTATTCACTGTGCCTCCATCCATCCACGGGACGATTATCTCCAACAGCTGTGTGTGTGTGTGTGTGTGTGTGTGTGTGTGTGTGTGTGTGTGTGTGTGTGTGTGTGTGTGTGTGTGTGTGTGTGTGTGTGCGCGCACGCACGTGCGTGTCTTTGATCTGTACATGGACCAGGCATTCCAAGATAAATATTCTAAGTATCAACCATTACTTGGAATTATAACAAACTTGGGGTATCGCTGTAGATTTGCCATACTGATATTCGGAAGCCTGGGCCGTGTGCATAAACTGACCATGAGTGGCCTAAGAATAGCTGGCATGACAAAAAGCAAAGCCAAACAACTTGCCAAATACTGAGCTCTGTTTGGGCTGTTATAGGCAGTTTGTCTGTGTGGAGAAGGAGGTGCCATGTGTATCCTTAAGTGAACATGAACTGTCAACCCCGTTATATTTGTTTCCTTGTAAAGATTAATTGTAATTTGTGGATTCAAATGAAGAAATCGAAATGTATGTGTGTGTGCGTGTGTGTGTGTGTGTGCGTACCTTGCGTGACGGTGCGCAGAGCGATGAGCATGGCGAGGACACGTGTGTGAGGACAGGGGCTCCGGTACAGAGGACATGTCCTGTGGTGGGGGCGGGGTCCGTCTGTCTCCTCAGACTGGGGGACGGTGGGACGAGACACCTCCTCCCCTAAACGCCTCAACGCCACAGCCTGCATGCACACACACACACACACACACACCGCACACACACACACACACACACACACACACACACACACACACACACACACACACACACACACACACACACACACACACACACACACACTCCATCTCTTCTGGCTCCTTCCCCAAACTTCACTAACTAAATAATAAAGTCTATAGATCAAGTCTATACCGTGGGGGGGGGGGGGGAGGGGGGGTGGGGGGGGATGTATCCGTTTCTAAATGCAGGAGGACATGGTGGTTTCTGCAAGGCATTTATCCCATTCTGACCTGAGATCAGATTCAAAAAATTGTCTGTTTGAAAATGACAGTTTTCTGAAGAAGCTATGTTTCTATAGTCAGTCGAAACTAGAATAGAAACACAGTGGATGAGGTTTGGATTCGCTCTCCTCCGTCTGTGTGAGTGTGCGTGCGTGCGTGTGTGTGTGTGTGTGCGTGCATGCGTGCGTGGCTGCGTGCGTGTGCGTGTGTGTGTGTGTGTGTGTGCGTGTGTGTGTGTGTGTGCTGGCGCGTTTTGGGCCTTCCTAAAAGTGAGCCCATGCTGCAGCAATAAGGCCTGCATGTGATTCCAGTTCCAACATCAAACGGGCCAGAATGCGGCCGTGACACAGACTGACAAACAAACACCCAGGGTCCACCCAGGGCCGAGGGGGGGGGGGGTCCAGGGCCCGCCTGGCTAGACTGGCAGGGGGAGAGGGGGGAGAGGGGGGAGAGGGGGGGACCACAGAGGGTCCACCGAGGGCCCGCCTGGCTGGACTGGCAGGGGGAGAGGGGGGAGAGGGGGACGGGACCACAGGGGAGGTGGGTTTGGTCCTTGCAGTAACGCTGTGGCCCAGTGGATAGTTTTTCAAGGCACAGTGCCTTAGGTTTTTTTCAAATTTAGATTTTCATTTTTGAATTTTAACTTTAAGCATTATGTAATACTTTAGCTATTTTTGAAAAATCGTGAAAATGCGGCACAAATCTTTGAATATATATTCTTTCAGAAGACTTTTTCGACGTCAGGCCTAAATGGGCTCCAGAGCACCTGTTTGTGGTGCTTCGGCATGCAGGGCCATATCAATACCTGGCAGCAGAAGCCGTCTCCAGAACCACAGCGTGGGCCAGATCAATACCTGGCAGCAGAAGCCGTCTCCAGGCCACAGCGCTGTGTTTTGTTTAGTGTTATGTGACGGCGTTGAGGTGTGCAGCATCTGGCTTCGTTTCCTTGTTCACTTTAGAAGATCCAAAACACGCAGGGTTGATGACCTCAGATACAAACCGCCGTGCAGTAGCCGACCCAAAGGTCAAGACTTTAGCCGACCCAAAGGTCAAGACTTTAGCCGACCCAAAGGTCAAGACTTTAGCCGACCCAAAGGTCAAGACTTTAGCCGTCCCAAAGGTCAAGACTTTAGCCGACCAAAGGTCAAGACTTTAGCCGACCCAAAGGTCAAGACTTTTCAGAATGTAAATGAAAAACCGTCTCAGTTTCCGTCTGTTTTTAAAAATAAAGTGTAAAATTGCCGATGGTCAACTTAAGCCAATTTCAATTGAAGAAAAAAAAATGAGAGAATATCACAGAATTTTGTTGAAAAGAGCGAGGATTGCAGCAGCATTATTTAAGGTCTTTACGCACATGGGGGTGATTTATTTGTGCGATTTGTTCACACTATATGTTATGTTTTTAACTTATTATTCAGTCAATGTAATCTTGAGTATCAGTGGATGGAATTCCGCCGAGTGAAGTTAACGATATGAAGTCCTACAGATCGGCACGCAGAACTCACAAAATGTAAGATTAACCCATTTAGGCCTGATGTCGAAATGTTTATGTTTCTGAAAAAAAAACATGTTTCTACGTCGTTCTCAAAACATATTTCATGTCAAGGACCCCAAATATATATGGCCATTGGCCGTCGACCCCCATCTGAAAATATGTTGTTCCAGGGACCCCCCCAGTAGCAAAGATTTGAGTTAAAAACTCTCTCTGAAAGAGGATATATTCAAAGATTTCAGGCACATTTTCACGATTTTTCAAAAATAGCAGACCTACAAGCTCATAGCACGCCACTCGGTGGCGCGCTATGAGCTTGACATAGTGTCCATGTGTCTCAGTGTCCCTGTCCCTTAGTGTCCATGTGTCTCAGTGGCTCAGTGTACCTGTCCCTCAGTGTACATGTGTCTCAGTGGCTCAGTGTCCCTGTCCCTTAGTGTCTCAGTGGCTCAGTGGCTCAGTGTCCCTGTCCCTTAGTGTCCATGTGTCTCAGTGTCTCAGTGTACCTGTCCCTTAGTGTCCATGTGTCTCAGTGTCTCAGTGTACCTGTCCCTTAGTGTCCATGTGTCTCAGTGTCCCTGTCCCTTAGTGTCCATGTGTCTCAGTGGCTCAGTGTACCTGTCCCTCAGTGTCCATGTGTCTCAGTGTACCTGTCCCTTAGTGTCCATGTGTCTCAGTGTCTCAGTGTACCTGTCCCTCAGTGTCCATGTGTCTCAGTGTCTCAGTGTACCTGTCCCTCAGTGTCCATGTGTCTCAGTGTCTCAGAGTCTCAGTGTACCTGTCCCTCAGTGTCCATGTGTCTCAGTGTACCTGTCCCTCAGTGTCCATGTGTCTCAGTGTCTCAGTGTACCTGTCCCTTAGTGTCCATGTGTCTCAGTGTCTCAGTGTCCCTGTCCCTCAGTGTCCATGTGTCTCAGTGTCTCAGTGTACCTGTCCCTTAGTGTCCATGTGTCTCAGTGTCTCAGTGTAACTGTCCCTCAGTGTCCATGTGTCTCAGTGTCTCAGTGTCCCTGTCCCTCAGTGTCCATGTGTCTCAGTGTCTCAGTGTACCTGTCCCTTAGTGTCTCAGTGTCTCAGTGTCTCAGTGTACCTGTCCCTCAGTGTCCATGTGTCTCAGTGTCTCAGTGTACCTGTCCCTCAGTGTCCATGTGTCTCAGTGTCTCAGTGTACCTGTCCCTTAGTGTCCATGTGTCTCAGTGTCTCAGTGAACCTGTCCCTCAGTGTCCATGTGTCTCAGTGTCTCAGTGTACCTGTCCCTCAGTGTCCATGTGTCTCAGTGTCTCAGTGTACCTGTCCCTTAGTGTCCATGTGTCTCAGTGTCTCAGTGTCTCAGTGTCCCTGTCCCTCAGTGTCCATGTGTCTCAGTGTCTCAGTGTACCTGTCCCTTAGTGTCCATGTGTCTCAGTGTCTCAGTGTAACTGTCCCTCAGTGTCCATGTGTCTCAGTGTCTCAGTGTCCCTGTCCCTCAGTGTCCATGTGTCTCAGTGTCTCAGTGTACCTGTCCCTTAGTGTCTCAGTGTCTCAGTGTATCAGTGTACCTGTCCCTCAGTGTCCATGTGTCTCAGTGTCTCAGTGTACCTGTCCCTCAGTGTCCATGTGTCTCAGTGTCTCAGTGTACCTGTCCCTTAGTGTCCATGTGTCTCAGTGTCTCAGTGAACCTGTCCCTCAGTGTCCATGTGTCTCAGTGTCTCAGTGTACCTGTCCCTCAGTGTCCATGTGTCTCAGTGTCTCAGTGTACCTGTCCCTCAGTGTCCATGTGTCTCAGTGTCTCAGTGTACCTGTCCCTTAGTGTCCATGTGTCTCAGTGTCTCAATGTCCCTGTCCCTTAGTGTCCATGTGTCTCAGTGTATCTGTCCCTCAGTGTCCATGTGTCTCAGTGTACCTGTCCCTTAGTGTCCATGTGTCTCAGTGGCTCAGTGTACCTGTCCCTCAGTGTCCATGTGTCTCAGTGGCTCAGTGTACCTGTCCCTCAGTGTCCATGTGTCTCAGTGTCTCAGTGTACCTGTCCCTCAGTGTCCATGTGTCTCAGTGTCCAGTAGATGAACCTCAGGAGGCTGAGGACGAGGACTGGTTCCGAGGACGCCGTCCGGTGGAGTTGTTCCGCTAACAGGGGCAACACCTGGCAACAGGGACACATAGACATCAAAGGGGGCTTCAGCCCTTTGCCCTTCTTTCTACCCGTCTGTAAAACATCTGCCCTCTCCAGACCACGCATGAGAGGTCTCAGGTTAGCGGGTATTTTACACTGGCTGGGGGCGTAGGCTACCCTCTCAGCCAGTGTAAAATAAGCTGGGGCCTCCGAGTGGCTTATTGCTTTTCTAAAACGGTTACAAACATGTAGCAATATTAACCTAATAAAACGATTGAATTCACAAAAGTAGCTACGCTTTGCGCCACCAGAGCGAGCCACATCACTTCCTTGTTTTGCTCGGCAAGAAGCCCCAGTGATTGAAGGAGTTATCGGTGGAATTTACACCGGTCACGTGACGGTAACCAGCCAATCAGAATCAAGTATTGGGACTAACCGTTTTAGAGTGTGCATTACATTCACCCATTCACACACCGATTGCGGCTGAAGCCATGCAAGGCACCAACCAGCACATCGGGAGCAATTTGGGGTTCAGTGTCTTTGCCCAAGGACACTTCCACATGTAGACAGAAGGAGGAGGAGCCGGGATTCGAACCGCCGACCCAAGGATCATTGGACGACCTGCTCTACCTCCTGAGCCACAGCCGCCCAGTTGAAGGTGAAGGCATTGAAAATGAACTAGCGCGTTTTGATCGCTCCCCGTTTAAGCCAAGGCCCTTAAAAACATCCAACATTTGCTGCCAAAAACAACACTGTTATTTAGCAGAACCGACTCTTGTCATAAAAAACAGAAATGTGCTAATTTACCACCTTGGAGCATCTCTCCTTGTGCAAGACCTCCGGAGGCAGAACGCTCCCCTCGGCTGCAGCCAGTGGACAGACGGGCTGTCCGTCAAGCAGCCAGTCCAATAGCAGGCCCAGGAGCTTCAGGGGGGCGGGAGCAGACGTGCCCTGAGGGGATTATAATAGGGGGTGATTGATATTGTCATTATAGGGTTAAGCATAACCAACAACAACAATAACAACAGCAGTGCAAGCGTCCATTCATCATGTTATTTGGCAGAGGGTGTGTGACTTGCGGAGAGTAAGTGTTTACTAAGCTTTTCCAGCCTGTTTATGAACATGTGTGTGTGTGTGTGTGTGTGTGTGTGTGAGAGAGAGTGTGAGAGAATGTGTGTGTGTGTGTGTGTGTGTGTGTGTGTGTGTGTGTGGTGGTTAAATGATGTAGTGTTTTCTCAGCAAACACATTTGGCGTGTAAACCCAATTACATCAGAGCCAGCTGATCAGAATCAGAATAACAGTAAGCCATAAATGAAGGCAAAACACCCTAACTATGTGTGAAGACGGTTGTGTTCTCGGTGTACTGGGGGGCGGCGGTGGTTCAGCGGTAGAGTGGCCGGATGGTAAACCGCAAGGTTGCCAGTTCGATCCCTGTGGTGCTCCCCCAGAGTTAGTGTCGAAGTGTCCTTGAGCAAGACTCTGAACCCCTCCTGATGTGCAGGTCGGTGACTTGCATGGTTTCTGCCGCCATCGGTGTGTGAATGTGTGTGTGAATGGGTGAATGTAATGCACAACCTATGTAAAGGTGTGTGAATGTGTGTGTGAATGGGTGAATGTAATGCACAATCTATGTAAAGGTGTGTGAATGTGTGTGTGAATAGGTGAATGTAATGCACAATCTATGTAAAGGTGTGTGAATGTGTGTGTGAATGGGTGAATGTAATGCACAATCTATGTAAAGGTGTGTGAATGTGTGTGTGAATGGGTGAATGTAATGCACAACCTATGTAAAGGTGTGTGAATGTGTGTGTGAATGGGTGAATGTAATGCACAATCTATGTAAAGGTGTGTGAATGTGTGTGTGAATGGGTGAATGTAATGCACAATCTATGTAAAGGTGTGTGAATGGGTGAATGTAATGCACAATCTATGTAAAGGTGTGTGAATGGGTGAATGTAATGCACAATCTATGTAAAGGTGTGTGAATGTGTGTGTGAATGTAATGCACAACCTATGTAAAGGTGTGTGAATGTGTGTGTGAATGGGTGAATGTAATGCACAACCTATGTAAAGGTGTGTGAATGTGTGTGTGAATGGGTGAATGTAATGCACAACTTATGTAAAGGTGTGTGAATGGGTCAATGTAATGCACCATCTCTGTAAAGCGTCTTGGATAAAGGCGCTATATAAATAACCGTTTAACGTTTACCGTACCTTGTTAACGTTTACTGTACCTTGTTAACGTTTACCGTACCTTGTTGCCGGGGTTTCCAGAGGGCGTGTTTTTCTCCCGTTTCAACGGCCCGCCCGCCTCGGTGTTCTTGGCGCTGCACGTGTTCTCACGGCCCCTAGGCGGCGCCGTCACGCGCAGCTCACATTTCCTCTGCAGAAAAACAAGGTTGACATTAAAACAACGTGACTATACTGCCTCCCCCTGGCCAGCCGGGGCGCCTGATGGAGGGGAAAGGAACTGGTCTCTATACTGCCTCCCCCTGGCCAGCCGGGGCGCCTGATGGAGGGGAAAGGAACTGGTCTCTATACTGCCTCCCCCTGGCCGGCCGGGGCGCCTGATGGAGGGGAAAGGAACTGGTCACTATACTGCCTCCCCCTGGCCGGCCGGGGCGCCTGATGGAGGGGAAAGGAACTGGTCACTATACTGCCTCCCCCTGGCCGGCCGGGGCGCCTGATGGAGGGGAAAGGAACTGGTCACTATACTGCCTCCCCCTGGCCGGCCGGGGCGCCTGATGGAGGGGAAAGGAACTGGTCTCTATACTGCCTCCCCCTGGCCACTCAGGCATGAAGGAAGCATGAGTTCAAGTCCGTTTCTCTCCCCTTGTCCCCCATATATGGGGACTAGGTTGCTCTCCCCTTGTCCCCCATATATGGGGACTAGGTTGGCGGAGGGTGTGTAGAGCCCAGGATCACATTAGATGATTGACACAGGGGTGAAAAATGGGTTACAAAATCATGGGATAAAAAATATATTAAAACAAAAACGTGGCTAAACCGTTCATACGTGCATGTGTTTGTTCTCAAGTTATTTCATGTCAAGGACCCCAACAAATATATGACCCCCCCCATCTTTAAATATGTTGTTCCAGGGACCCCCCCCCCGCCAGAAGCAAAGCTACGAGTAAAAAAAACGTCTGCTGTGAACGAATATATATTCAAAAGATTCGCGCCACATTTTCAGAAACAGAAATTGCTTCAGAAATAGCAGATCTACTCAAAGCTCGTAGCGCGGCACCGAGTGCCGTGCTACGAGCTTTGAGTAGATCTGCTATTTCTTTCAATAGCTAAAGTATAACATAAAGTATAACATAAATGCTTAAAAACACCAATAATACCTGGAGGTAAAACATATAATAATAATATAATAATACCTGGAGGTTGTCCAGACGAGCCTGCACCCTCTTGGACTGAAGCTCCAACTTCTTATTGTGATCACTGACGTCCTTCAGCTGAACACAGAACAGACACAGAACAGACAGTCAGTAACAACAGGTCATGATCACAGACACAGAACAGACCGTCAGTATTAACAGGTGATGATCACTGACACAGAACACAGACAGTCAGTAACAACAGGTGATGATCACTGACGTCCTTCAGCTGAACACAGAACAGAACAGACAGTCAGTAACAACAGGTCATGATCACTGACACAGAACAGACAGTCAGTAACAACAGGTGATGATCACTGACGTCCTTCACAGAACAGACAGTCAGTAACAACATTTACTGTTTTCATTTATTTTTAATCATACTTTTGGAAAATGAGCGCCTCCAGCTCCTGCTGGAGACACTTAAAACAAATCTAAATGAATTATTAAAAAATAAATGAAAACAGTAAATGAAAAAACACACCCCCCCCCCCCCCCCCCCCCCTCACGTATTAAGACAATATCGTCACCAGGGGGAAGAAAGGATGGGTGTTTTTGATTAATCTATCATGGTTAAAATTGAGTTTTAAGTTACAGTTACAGTATCAAATACCTACCAGTAAATACGGAATGGAGCAACTTAAAAACTAAAAACTAAAAGTACAGCAATCAAAATGTACTTGAGTGAAAGTATTGGCATCAAAATGTACTTTAAGTGCCCAGAGTATTTAGAGTACTCACTATGCAGAATGTCAAATGCATACAAATATTTTGAAAATAGCAGATTTACAAGCTCAACTCGCATGGCATTGTGAGCTTGTACATCTGCTTATTCAAATGGCCAAAATGTATATAGGACTGAAGTTACAGTATAATGTATTAATAATATTCAAAGTAACTAGTAAGTAACTAGTATTCAAATAATTGTAGTCAAGTACTCAAGTAAAGTACAAATTTAGACCTGGTGTAACCTATACGTTGTTTTATCTTTACCATTTAGACCTGAGGCCGATTCTACAAAATACAAATGTCTTCTAAATCCCGACTGTTTTCTGAAAAACCTCATGTTTCTGTCAGTCGTTCTCAAACTATTTTATGCCAAGAAAACTCCCAAAAATATATATGTAATTGGCCGCCGATCCCCGTCTGTAAATATGTTGTTCCGGGGACAGGGATTTTCACGATCTTTAAAAAAAATAGCAGATCTACAAGCTCGTAGCGCGGCGCTATGAGCTTGTAGATCTGCTATTTTTCCAACAGCTAAAGTATAACATAATGCTTAAAACACCAAAAGGGGTTCCCGTTCAGAATGGGGTGTTAAATGCAGGCTCTGTGTCACATAACACATCATTTATCTTTGCATTGTTTTAATAAGAATTGGAAGGTTTTCAGAAAACCTCAGATTAGGTTTTAGGGGGGCGTATTTTTAGAAAGGTACAGACCTTAAAAGTAAATGTACTTATAGTTACTTTACAAAGTGGGGTCCAGGGACCCCTATAGGGGTCCTTGAGGGAGTTCCAGGGGGTCCCCAGCTAAATGATAGTTTGGAACCAAAATGGACCCTTATATGTGGGTCTGTAACTCAGAGTGTACAAATGGAACATTAACATTGATTTTACAATATAAATTGGGGGTCCCAGAGATAGAAATACCATTAAAATCTTCTCTTATGGGGGTGGGGGGGGGGGGGTGTCCCTGGCATGTATTTTTCTAATGGGGGTCCGCGGGCTCGTCAGGGTCCATTTGGGGGTCTTTGTTTGGGAACCACTGCTTTAGGCCGCTGCAAGCAAGTCAAAGCAACGTCCAAATGGAGATGTCTTGTATCACAGTGCCCCCCTGTGGCCAGAGGGGTCTATATAACAGTACACCCAAATAGGCCAATCAACATTTTTGTTTTAAATGCATATATGCATATATATGAGCCATTATTTGATTACATAATCATTTATCAGTACCGGCATATTAATAACACGTCCCGATTTATCTTTCAATCTTTGTTAGAAAATGTTTTAAATAAAATACAAAATGTAATTTATACTTAATTTCAATGAAAGAAAATGCATTCAGTTGTTTGGCTAATGTGCTCAAAGTAGCGTCAAGATGCCGCTTGGAGCAGGAGTCTTTAAACGCATTTATGACGGGAACACCTTTTGGTGTTTTAAGCATTATGTTATGCTTTAGCTATTGAAAAATAGCAGATCTACAAGCTCGATCTGCTATTTTTGAAACATCGTGAAACTGGTGCAAACCTTTGAATATATATTCTTTCAAAGCGAACGTTTAACTCAAATCTTTGCTTCCACGGTGGGGGGGGGGGGGGGGGTCCGACCCTGAAACAACATATTGTCAGATGGGGGGTTCGGCGGCCAATTACATATAATTGTTGGGGTCCGCGACATTAAATAGTGTGAGAACCACTGATACAGAAACATTGGTTTTTCAGAAAACTGCGTTAACCAGCTGGTGGAAAGAGGCTCGTGAGCGGCTGCAACTTGACACATCGGTCAAAAGAATAAACAGAAACGCTTAGCCGACGTTGCACGTTGCAGCCGCGGTGTTGTTTTTGACAGCACATTTAGATTTTAGTTTTAGTCATAGTCTTTTGAATAGTTTTAGTCACCTGGAATGTTTTAGTGTTACTCTAGTTTTAGTCGACTAAATGTCATAAGATTTTAGTCAACAAAAATATAATATATAAAATTATATTTTTGTGGGCCTTGATGCCATCATAATGACAGATTTGACACTTTCTGAAAATGGCCGATCTACAAGCTAGATCTGCTATTTTCAGCATGCAACAGAGTGTAAAATGACTTATACTGGATCTCTTGTCCACTAGTCCCTTCCTAACATTTTATTCTAGTCTTTGTAGAACAAATTGTCAATATTATTTAGTTTTCATGAGTGAAAAAAGGTAGTCAACGAACATTTTTCGTCTTAGTTTTAGTCGAGGAAATCAGCACTGTGTTCCATAATATGCTACTAGCCTGTCTCTTCAGGGTGTCATTTAGCTCCTTGATGGCCTCAAAGCTGGACCTGAGCCTCCGGTTCTCCTTGCTCCTGTCACGGAGCGACGCCTGCAGTTGACTCACTTCCTGCTGATGTTTCTGGTGACACATGCGCACGCACGCACGCACGCACGCACGCACGCACGCACGCACGCACGCACGCACGCACGCACGCACGCACTCACACACACACACACACACGCGCACACACACACACACACACACACACACACACACACACGCGCACACACACACACACACACACACACACACACAGAGTAAATAAGCTTCTACATCAGCAGGTGTGCACAGCAGCAGCAGTATGTGTGATGATCATGATGATCATCATCTATTATCTTTTACCACAAGGTGTCAGTGTCTGTCTGTAGTGTCAGTAGTGAAATCCATATAACTCTGAGTGTACAAATGGAACCAAATGGAACCTTTCGGGTCCATGTATGGTTCCATTTGGACATGCTCAGAATTATAGGGGGTTCCTTGAAATTAAAATGTCTGCCTCTACACACAAAAAAAATGGAACAGAGGCTTAATTAGTATCGTCGGTAACACCTGTGAAGGAAGGAGCCCGGGAGGATATTCTGTGTGCATAGCCCATTTAGGCCTGACGTCGACATTTTAAAAATGTCTTTTTTCTGAAAAACCTCATGTTTCTGTATCAGTGGTGCTCAATATTTCATGTCAAGGACCCCCAAAAATATGTTGTTCCAGGGACCTCCCCAGAGGCAAAGATTTGAGTTAAAACAAAACCTGAAACTCTGAAAGTACCGGTATATATATTCAAAGATTTCAGGCACATTTTCACGATTACAAGCTCATAGCGAGGCTATACCGAGTGCCGCGCTATGAGCTTGTAATCGTGAAAATGAGCTTGTAGATCTGCTATTTTCCTCTGCTGACCTGCTGCAGGGTGTGCAACGTCTCCTCCAGGCTGCCCAACCTCCCCAGCGTCTCCTCCTCCTGTATCCTCCTCTCTCTCCCCTCCAGCTCCTGCTCCCACTGCTGCTGGCTGACACGCTCCGCCTAAACACACACACACACACATTTTAACAATTTATTTATGTCCACACAGAGGAAATTGCATACAAGGACATAAATCGTTCAGGTGCAGCAAAGTTACATTGCGTCCTCACCTTCGTCATCAGAAACACTCACAATTATTGTCCTTTCATCGGCAACGGCATTTAATTTAATGTTTGTGTTATAAACACACCAAAAGCTGGACACAGGAGGGGCTATAGTGCCGCTCAAAAAGAATCACACTCATGTGAAGTGAGGGGCGCATTTTATCCCGATGAACATGTATGATGATGAAGTCACCCACTTACGTCATTTGTCACACACGTCATACACGGGCGTAACACACACAGCGGAAACACAACAAAAACCTGACCAATCCAGGACCGTGCGTGAACTGCAACAGTGCCTGTGTAAACTGGCATCGTTTGTAACTGATGTCAGACAGAGCGGCTGAGCTGAGCCTATATAAGGCTTTGGAACACAGAGCGGCTGAGCTGAGCCTATATACTGTAAGGCTTGGGAACACAGAGCGGCTGAGCTGAGCCTATATAAGGCTTGGGAACACAGAGCGGCTGAGCTGAGCCTATATAAGGCTTGGGAACACAGAGCGGCTGAGCTGAGCCTATATAAGGCTTGGGAACACAGAGCGGCTGAGCTGAGCCTATATAAGGCTTGGGAACACAGAGCGGCTGAGCTGAGCCTATATAAGGCTTGGGAACACAGAGCGGCTGAGCTGAGCCTATATAAGGCTCGGGAGCACCTTCATGCAATTCATCTCGCTACGACACGACGAAGCACAGTCTTGAGAACAGGAACTTCGCCGTCCGATACGACCCCGCAAAACAGTTCCATGGAGAGCAGCAGCTTTGACCGTGAGCCGCCACTCCTGGAAGGACTCGGGCGCCAGGACTCACAGGGGTCTCCGTACGGCCCCAAAGATAAAGCTACAGACGAAATCACACAGAGAGACGAGGCTACAGATGAAACCACCTGCTCTACCAACACACAGACAGACGAGGCTACAGACGAAACCATCTGCTCTACCATCACACAGACAGACGATGCTACAGATGAAATCACCTGCTCGATAAATGGACAGAAAGACGAGGCTACAGACGAAACCATCTGCTCTACCAACACACAGACAGACGAGGCTACAGACGAAACCATCTGCTCTACCAACACACAGACAGACGAGGCTACAGACGAAACCATCTGCTCTACCAACACACAGACAGACGAGGCTACAGACGAAACCATCTGCTCGATAAATGGACAGAAAGACGAGGCTACAGGCGAAACCACCTGCTCTACTAACACACAGAAAGACCACGCTACAGATGAAACCATCTGCTCGATAAATGGACAGAAAGACGAAGCTACAGATGAAACCATCTGCTCGATAAATGGACAGAAAGACGAAGCTACAGATGAAACCACCTGCTCTACCAACACACAGAAAGAGGACACTACAGACGAAACCATCTGCTCTACCAACACACAGACAGACCACGCTACAGATGGAATCACCTGCTCTACCAACACACAGACAGACGACGCTACAGATGAACCAAAACTGCACCGTCATCAAAAGTTTGCCAAGACTTTAACTAAACCAGGAGAGCCAAAGATGCATTTCAGTATTCACAGTGGAGAGAAGAAGCCGTTCCCGTGTGACCAGTGCGACAAGGGTTTCTGTATACTGCGCGACCTGAGGAGACACCAGCGCGTTCACACGGGAGAGAAGCCCTTCCACTGCACACGCTGTGACAAGTGCTTCAGCGAGCTGACCACGCTGAAGACGCACCGGCGCACGCACACCGGAGAAAGACCCTTCGGCTGTAAGCAGTGCGACAAGAGGTTCAGCGTGTCGAGCAACCTGAAGACGCATCAGCGCATTCACACCGGAGAGAAACCCTTCCACTGTGCAGAGTGTGACAAGAGGTTCAGTCAGCTGGGCAACATGAGAACACACAAACGCCATCGCCACGCGATGACGCAGACCGCGACACTGGGACAAACATCCTCGTCAATGACACAACAGTGATGACCGGTGCGCTTTGGTCAACAGGAATTGATTTGTTGGACTCCTTTCCTTGTTGGGTCTCCAGGAAGCCGAGGAGAGAGCTAGCCTTGACCCCTATCTTCATCACAGCAGTGGACAGAGACGGCGAGTTTGAGTTCCATGGCCGTGATGCCATGGAACACGGCAAGGAGGAGCTGAAGTGAAGGCTAGCATCCTCAGGCTATGAGGCTTCGTTTTTTTTGTATATATATTTATTTTCTGCCTTTATTTATATTACACAGTAAATTGACATGAAATGGGGAGAGACGGGGTAGAGTGGCCGGGAACCCTGTGGGCTCCCCCAGAGTTAGTGTCGAAGTGTCCTTGAGCAAGACTCTGAACCCCTAATTCCTCCACAATCTACACTATGTAAAGCGCCTTGGATAAAGGCGCTATATATACACACAGTATACCAGTGGCCCCGGCCACTAAAATCACAGATTACACATCAGACTCCATTCTACAAATGTCTGAAATCCCATGTTTCTATGTCAGTCGTTCTCAAACAATTTCTCCCAAAAATATATGTAAAATATATACGCAATTCCGGGTCATTGGCGTGGGCGTGGAACAAGCAAGAAGATACCACATGAATCTTAGCATCCCCGATGTCATAATAGCAGAACATTCCACCTAAGGACATGTATTTACACGTCTTTAGGTTTTTTTTTTTTATTGATATAATGTTTTTGGAGTTGGCCTTTCCTTCTACACCGTACAGTAGGAAAAACCTCCCGGTTTTGGAGGAGGGAACGGAAGGAAGGAGGGGCTTTTCAGAGTAAAATCTGCCATATCTGCTGGGAGAGCCAGCAGATATGGCAGATTTTACTCTGAAAAGCGCCTTTATTTTGGAAGAATTCCCCGGCAAAAAGTAGTGTTAAAAATAGACTAACATTTGGTGACAGTATAGCAGATCTATGATCCACCGAATTAATATCCACCATGTGTGTTGCATCCTCAGACACGCTCAGCAGAGGTCACAGCTAGGGCATTCACTTATAGTCATTTTTACTAGTTGACTAGTCGACTAGATGTTTAACTATTATTTTTTAATACATATTTGTACATTTAAAAACTGTTTACACTGCTGACTATAACTATAAACTACCTGATCTTGAGGCCTACAAAATCGGGAAATTAAAAAAAAACTTTTATTTTTCTTCTTATCAACTAGTCCACTAGTACCAACAAGGTCGACTAGTGCATTTACTAGTCCACTAGTAAACTAGTTGACTACTTTGCTTAATGCCCTCCTACCTCTTCTGCAGCTCATCTGTGATCCAACTCCCTCCACCTCCTCCGTCTCCTTGTGGCATTTAGTTACTCACTATGTCAGTATGTGTTTTGTGTTCAAAACAAACAAATGAGAGATTCTGAAATCTGTCCTCTCACCTTCAGCTGTTCATAGACGGCCATCATCTCCTGGTAGATGTTCCCTAGCAGAGAGGAGGACGGTGGGCAGGAATCGAACAGCCGAACAGCTCCCCTCCTCCTCCTCCTCCTCCGTCCGCCACTGGCCTCGCCCACTGCGGTGTCTGGAGACCCCAGGCTCTCATCCAGACAAGAGGGCAAGGTCACATCTGAACACATGGTAAAGGTTTTTTTTAGTTAAAGATGGAGTGCCACCTTTTTCCCAGTTTCTATGAGGTGACAGTGTACTTCGTTAGACACCCTGGAGTCGTTGTTATGTGCAACGGTGTATTAACTTTGTATTTGGGGTTTCTTCCTGGAGGCTGAACCCTTGACAGTCAAACGGGCCAATGAAATAAACACTGATAGTGTGACGTATGACTATCGCACGCACCTACGCACCTCCCCCTCATTATATATACATATTTTATCATATTTTTAAATACGACGATCTCTGTGGGCGGAGCTGCCACATACAATACATACATGTGTGACTTTTGAACATGGCAGCGGCAGGGTCCCCCGAGTCTGTACCAAACCGTGTGACAGATGTGAGTCATTACCAGCCGACAGCAGGCGTGATCAATGGCTGAACTAAGCAATATTACACGAGAGGGTAATATTCTTTATCGTCATTAGGAACTCGCCAGAAAGCAGCAGCACCGATCGCGGGTGTATTTTATGTTAATTTGAGTGAGTGTTAATTATTTTTAATTTACACTCATCTTTTACTTTCTGTAATAACAAACCTAAAACATGAACTACTACATACTAAAGTTGTCCTTTAAAGCACTGCACAAAGCCAAAAGTCCTGCTAAAAGCATAGTAAACCTGAGTCCACAACTCTGTGATGTTGCTCGCTCATCCACGTAGCCCTGTCCAGTTGAAACTACATGTATTTGGCCATGTGACTGTTACTATATTCCTTCATTGAGGTAACATAATAGTTCTTTATATTTTCCCATCTCCTCACTTCAATCGCCAACACACAAAAACAGCGCATTGAGGTTTGAACGAGACGCACACACACACACACACACAAACACAGCCTGTTTGTGTGAAACAACTGGGGGAGACTCACGCACCGCACCAGCGAGGGCTAGTCAGATACCGTCCAGAAACGACTTTGTTTCGCCTCTAGAATAATATGAATGAATCTGCCCTTACTGTGTGTATTATACCATACCAAAGGACACACACACACACACACACACACACACACACACACACACACACACACACACACACACACACACACACACACACACACACACACACACACACACACACACACACACACACACACACACACACACACACACACACACACACACACACACACACACACACACACACACACACACACACACACACACACACACACACACCTGTCTCTGTAACGATCACGTGAGAATCCTGAAGAGAATCAGCCCAGCTCAGTTCATCATGTAGACCACATTCATTACCTGAACTGGAAAAGGCATAATCATCTTTGGTTATTAATTGTAATCATACTTATTACACACTCTCTGGCACCGCACGCGCACACGCACGCACACACACACACACTCTTACTTACTAGTCAAGGGGGTTGGTCACAGCGTTGAACAGATCCTGCACAGCTTGGTCGTAGCCTTTCATGTCGTCGGTAGGTAGCTTATACCCGACGGACTTTTGAGGTGATTCTGCAACAGAGTTACCCATGATTAATCTGTATGTACAGTAATAACAACAGTGTAAATCTGAAGGATAATTCATGAGTCACTCACCACCACGATGCGTGTGGCTGATGATCCCACGGGTGTTCTTCTCCCCTGATGGCAACTAGAGAACGGGACAACGTTATTTTAACAGACGCAAAGCAGTCGTTCTGCGACTCTGCGCACCGACATTTTGTAACGTGCAAAAGCTGCGGTTAAATGAGCAATCACAATGTAGCTGTAATAATATAATAATAATAATAATGTAGCTGTAACTGGAACGTGGTTTGCTCTGACAGGCAAATGGTAGAACCAATGGCTTTTAATCTCATTTACAAGACACTTGAACATACCACGGAGGAATGGATATAAAGCACCAAATGTATTTGAATACTTTAGCACTTTTACTGAATAATAATAATAATAATAAACTTTGTCTCACAGGGAATAAATGAAAATGTCCCGCAATTTTTAGAAAGTCCTGCACTTTTGAGTGCCTGAGAGCGCCACTGCAGTCAGGGGATGAGCAGTGTCATTTGATATCAACAAAACAGTGCTAACTGTGTGATGGCCATATTGTTCATTAAGAGAGTCTGGGTGTAGGAAGTCTGAAGATCTTGGAATACTGAAAAGTTTGTTTCAGTACGTTTGTAGTCAAAAACAACGTTTTTTCAAAAGCAAAGTTTTGACTACAAGACTGATTACCAGAGTATTACACGTTTGATTGACTGAACAATTGTATTCACATTATGTAGAATCATAGAATGTGTACATTTCAACAAAAGTACAGGCCAAATACAAAAACTGCTATGAGGATAAAACCAGAAAAGGCACTAAGATCTGTTTACATCAGGGTCCTCCAAGTTTGAGTCAACTCAACACTAGCCCTGGTCCATAGTTCTAATTCAAGGCATTATAACTATATGGACCAGAGCTAAACCAGCATATCAAACTCCCATCTTCTCTCTCTCCCTCTCTCCCTCTCTCTCTCTCTCTCTCTCTCATTAGCAGGCAACAGTCTGTCACCACTGTCTCTCTCTCTCTCTCTCTCTCTGTTTCTGCATGGCACAACAGCGCCCCTACTGGTACTCATACTGGTGCTCACACATACATAGGTGAACGTCACGGTCATTGCTGGTTGAGTAGGCCAGACCTACTATCGGGTCGGGAGGAGCGTGGCACTCAGTGTTGCCAACTTAGCGGATTTGTCGTCATATTTAGCTTCTTTCCAGACCCCCCTAGCGACTGAATTAGTGAAAAGCTTCTGGCGAGAAATCTAGCTTTTTTCCCCTGGTGAATTGGGGACAAATCGTGTTGACAGGCGCCAGATATGCGCCAGAGATAAAATCTTTTTATTTTTTTTCTCAGCCTCAAATCCGCGAAATTGGCAAAACTAAAAGTGGTCGGCGCGTCTGGTCTGGCTCACAGGTCACAGCAGGCTCAGTGGCTTCCTCGGCTCGGTTATGTGCACACTGCACAGACTGTCTACCAGTGCTTCCTCCTTTCTTGCTCTGCCTAGGCGAGTGCGCTCCGGTGCGGTATTTCCGAACGCGCCCCTCGAGCTCGACAGAGCAAGAAAGGAGGAAGCACTGGCAGCTCAGTTTAGTCTGCTAGTAAAAAATAAAATACACACTCGGATGCATAAAGTATTAACCTTCTAATTCCTGTATGGATCGGAACAAAATAGCGTTCTAAACATTAGTTAAATTGAGGTATGTTTTTTTTTAATATTACAATGAGTTTAAACGATGTGTTATCAAATGAAGAGATGATACAAACTAAGTGCACTAAGGGGCGCCTAAAAGTCGCTAGGGACGCAAAAAAGTCGCTAGGGGCGGCGCGCGCTACGCGCGCGCATATCCCACCCCTGGCGACTTTTGGCGACTTTTCGAGGAGCCACTAGCTACTTCCGTTACTGGAGAGTTGGCAACACTGGTGGCACTATCGGTGTGTTCGATATAGTCACGCTGACCGCCCTGCCAATACAGACTAATAGGCGAGTGTGCTCCCGGTGTGCAACTGTGAATTTCCCAAACGAACAACGTTTGAAAAAAGTAGCCGGGACGCTCGGATAAAAAAATGCTTTTTATTAAACAACGCGGGATGCAGCAATGCTAATCGCTGTACCAGCACATTTCTAACACCCGTGGCACATGTGGCGAGGACTTTATAATATTAAAGTTTGACTAACCAGCTTACTAATAAGGGACTAACCTGTTTCCTCCTGTTCAGATATCTCTGCTGTAACTTCTCTACGGTCTGCTCCACGGAGGTCTCTGGATGGACCTGGAGGCTCATAGTGAAGGAGAGTCCGGAGGAAAGTTCAGAGACATGCAGTAAGTTGATTGTTTAATCGTGGAAACAACAACTGAACACAGTAAGTAACACGGTGGTCACTAAACTATAGTAAACACACAACCAAACTTGGCGGATGTGTAGCGGACAACGTGACACTGTAGTCACGTGATCAACACAACCTCTGGGTTGCCAGGTCCGTTAGTTGCCTATACAACCTACCGCTAATGCAGTCGGTGGTTCCCAAAATTAATTTGGCCATGTCAAGAACTTAAGAACCCCCAAATTGACACAATTAGCCATGCGGACCCCCCCATTAGAAAACACATGCTATAGGGACACCCCATAAGAGAAGATTTTCTAGCACTAGTGATTCTCAACCAGTTTAATTTCAATTTCAAGGACCCCCAGTTTCACGTGAGTTGTAGTCTACGGACGGACCCCCATTTAATGGCATTTCTATCTTTGGGACACCCCAATTTATGTTGTAAAATCAAAGTTCATTTAACTGTACAAATGGAACCAAATGGTTCCATTTGTACACGATCAGAGTTACAGACCAATAATGCTCCATTAGTTTCCTATAGACCGGCTGTGACCTGGTTTAGATTGATTATCAATTAACAGCGTATACCAATGGTATCTTGATGGACACAGCTGCGACCAGTTGTGACGTCACCAGCGCCAAGGAAATCCCGGATGCTCCTCTCGCGTCTGTTGCTACTGCTGCAACGTTAATGGGGGGGGGGGGGGGGGGTTCCCCCAAAGACATGCTGGGCTCAATTTTGGAGAGCCATGACGTCACCGATGCATTAGTATACTCCACCATTGACAGCATTGACATTACTGCAGAAATCCCACGCACAGTGTCTGATTCCACCACCTGGCTGTCCTGCCTCGGTGGTTAATCTAAAAAAAAATCCACTTTGGTCCAAACTGTCTATCGACAAGGCAGGCTGCAAAGATAGCTCTCCGGAGCTTATCATTATTGGTGATAGTTTGATTAGATTATTGATTAATAATAAAAAATAACTAATAACTAATTGTCCTATTAAAATAGATCCATTAATATTACATTTGTTCTGCCTGGTTTAAGAAAAGAAACATAGTCTAGTATTATTTATTGTATTAACTTATAACTAGTTGTTCTATTAAGTTCAAACTACCGGTAGTTCTATTCATTAATACATTTTAAATTATATTTATTTAAGAAAAAAACACATCGTCTATTATTTATTGTATTAACTAATAACTAGTTATAAACTAGATCTAATTAGATTGTTAAATTATATTTTATTACATTATCTGTTCTGCCTGGTTAAAGAAAACAAACATATTTGCAGCAGTATGTAATGTGTAGTATTAATGCATTTATTAAATCTGAAACGCATAAGGCTGTCATTACTCCGAGTAACCACTAGAGGGAAGTGTTGGCCTAAAAGTGACAGTCATTAACAGTTTGAAGAAAGAGCCCAGTTCAACACAAGCTCTGATAAAACCCAGAAAAGCATTATTAAAGACTTGTTTACATTGAGGTCCATCACCTCCTTCAGCTTTCCACACTTCATTTGAAGACCCGAGTCCTCCTTTTAGACCTGGTGAAACCTATACGTTATACCATTCATGCCGGGATCCACCCGTCTACATCCTTTATTTATTGTTTTAATAAGAATTTGAAGGTTTTCAGAAAACCTTCGGCTAGGTTTTAGATGGTCTAAATCTGTAAAATACATTAACTATAACTAAATATTCCTCGTCCTTGTTATGAACCATTTGATCTAAGGGTAATGGACCCATAACGGACACCCGGGTATAAATGCAATAATTTATTAACAAGAAAATAATGAATATTTACAGATATATGGCATCATGAATAAATTACAATCAACATGACTATGGCGTCTTCTCTCGTGTATCATCAGATGTCCGGCTCCATGCTCGCCTCTCCTTGGAGTCCAGTTGGGTCAAAACAAAGTATACCACATTGTGACAGCTGTCGTGAGTCTACAGTCCACCTGCCTGCTGGCAATATAGCCTGGTTGTGATATGTAGATGTGATTGATATTGTTTGTTTTTTTAAGTCATTCTATAACAATACAAAGTAATTGAATTTATTTTATGTATTAATTGTATTTTATATATTACTATGTTATTACTAATTTTATGTATAACTATATTACTAATTGTATTTATTTGATGCATTACTATTTTATTACTAATTTTACTTCATGCATTACAAATTGTATTTGTTTTATGTATTACTGTTATTACTAATTTTATTTTTTATGCATTTATTTATTTTATGTATTACTGTTATTACTAATTTTATGCATTACTATATTGATATTTTCATTTATTTTATGTATTGTCTATATTACTAATTATATTTATTTTATCCATTCATTTTATTTTATGTATTACTAATTTTAATTTACTTTTATTTTAATTTACTTTTATTTTACTATAATCAATTTTTTTATCATTTGTTTTATCCATTTATTTATATTATTATCTAGTTATTTATATTGGTTTATTATTTTATTGTTTATTATTTTCAAAGAGCCCTGATTGATCACATCTACATATCACCACTACCAGTCAGGATCTGAGTGACTCAGAACCCTCCAGATGGAGCCACACAGGAGACCAGCAACATCCTAAAGAAAAGAAAGAAATGCTCATTACTACTTTGTTCATAAAACAATATTGATTGAAATATTTATTAACAGTTTGCAGAATTACAGTACATGTCAAGCACAAACTCAATACAAAGACTGTTAACTGTAAGTGGACGACCCAATACACTTGTTTACAAGAGGGTCCACCATGTTCAATTCATCAAAACATTTAGAGACGTACAAATAAGACACTTCTATATAGTCAAAGAACAGAACAGGAATTCATCATAAAGGAGGTAAAAAGGGAAAATAATACAGTACTACAATACTTATACAGTGAGGGGAAAAAGGGAGTCAAGGGATTCACATGTCTTAATGACTGTTGGTAGGGCGTTCCACATTTTGGTGGCATAGGAGTGAAAATAATTTAGTCCCTTGTTTGTGCCGAATCTGGGTTGTACATGGTTCGTTGCACTCCCTCTGGTGTTGTGGGTGTGGACTTCGTTAACATAAAGGAAGTATCTAGACAGGTACATGGGTATCTTGGTGGTGTATCGAATCTTGTGGACCAGACCCATTGCAAGATGCTGTACTCTGTCGTCGACCCTAAGCCATTCCAGCCTGTCAAAGTGGGCAGGAGTGAGGTAGGTTCGGGGGGTGAGGCCAAGTAGGAGCCTGACCAGTTTGTTTTGGGAGGTCTGGAGCCTTGTTTTAAGGGCCTTTGAGGTGCTGTGGTACGTTGGTGGCCATTTTATCACCGGAAAGATTAGCCTCCAGGATGGAACCTAGGTAGGTAATTTCATCTTTACGTGTGATAACATTGTCACCAACTCTAACCAAGAAGCCATTTGCCTTGCTGAGATTACTATTAGATCCAAAGAGAATGGATTCAGTTTTTCCCAGGTGTAAAGATAGTTTGTTATCAGCGAGCCAGGTGCAGATTCTACAGAGTTCAGAGCTGAGGGCCTTTTCAACCTGCAGTTTGTTCATGTCCGAGACTAGCAGTGCCGAGTCATCTGCGAACAGGAACAAGTTGCAGTCACAAGCTGACGTCATGTCATGATCATAGTGTGTGTGCGTGCGTGTGTTGTATAGTTACCTTGCTGTGATGTAACTCCAAGGTGATCAGAAATAGTTGCTCCATCGGCTAGAAACGTGCTCTTCACCGGCATGATGATCTTGTTCCTAAAAAAAGTCTATAGTCAACCGTAACTGATTACAGAACATGATATAAAAAAACACAACTAGAAGGATTTAGGCCTGTCACAATTACCTAATCGCCAGGTATTTGAGATACTTTTTTAGAGATTAGTCATAATCGTCTCCATGTTGAAAATGTTCATATATTGTCAAACATTTTAAAGAAATAATGCAAGCAACCGATCTACAAGCTCTAAATGTGTCACTTTGTAATTTACTTCTCTTTTTTTAGTGTATAAAGTTATTGAATTATGTGCAGCTTTTTGTTTACAAAGCCTACAAAAGCCAAAGTTTTATTTAGAATGTTAGTATGACGCAATTAAATTGTTACTTGTAATTTATTTGAGCGAGAATTAAATCGGCCATTATAAAACCTTAAATTCTGACAGGCCTAAACAGGTTCCAGTGGCGTCTACCGAACCTTCTAGCTGCGTCCGAGCCTCCCAGCGACCCAGAAGTCCTCAGCGGAAACACCGGGGGAAAGCTTCGGATCTCGGGCATCGGCTGAGATCTCCATTCTAACAAAGAACGAAAGACACACACCCCAAATTAGCTTTGCTGTGTGTGTGCGTGTCCTGTCACAACATGCACATGCACTTACAGTAACGTTTAAGAATAGGGATGGACCAATTATCGGCAACGGACGATTATTGGCTTTTTACGAAGCCTAAAAAAGCCCTAACCCTAAAGCGGTTCGTACCGTTGAGTTCCTCACTGAGAAGGCCCAGGTCCGAAGTCCTCCAGCGTCTACCCAGATCTCCGTCCTCCGTCCTCCCATCCATCCAGGCCCAGGTCCGAAGTCCTCCAGCGTCTACCCAGATCTCCGTCCTCCCATCCATGGACAGACCTGCAGATCTCCATCTCTAGAGGCTCCAGCCTCCAGCTGTGTCTATGATCTCCATCCTGAGAGAGAAAGAAACCATTAGCTCTACAAGCTCACAACGCGTTGCAGTGTGAGCTTGTAGATCTGTAGAACAAAAGTGTCATTAAGACTTTGATTAGCTTGGAAAGCTGGCAGACATTCAACCAGAGTGCCACTAGGAGGCATCAACACATGTACAGTCCAACATCTTTTGTAATTTGTATTCAAGTTGTTACAAAGACCAAGAGGCACGCTCATGATATGAGATATTGACTCTCAAACTATTGTGCAGAGTCATTTAGATTTATCCTAAAATATTTAAAACATTTGGATTACTGTAAATGATGCCATTCTTCGTACCATAACAGTACAAAAGCAGTTATCCATCCTCAGAAACAAGCAAGAACTATTCTTACTCACAGCTCATCAGAGTCCTCTGAGGAAGGGGGGGAGCTTTGGAACTGATCTCTGTCCAGGGAACATCAGATCGTCTATCGATATCTCCATTCTAACAAAGAAAAAAAAACACACCATATTAGCCTTTCTGTGTGTGTGTGTGTGTGTGTGTGTGTGTGTGCACTCCCTGTCCAGCAGCCGCGTTCCAGCGACGTCTACCGCTATCTTCATCCTAACAAAGAAAGATCGATTAGAGTGACCAAGAG
The DNA here is from genome assembly GCF_963924005.1 of Protomyctophum bolini. Taxonomy (NCBI): domain Eukaryota; kingdom Metazoa; phylum Chordata; class Actinopteri; order Myctophiformes; family Myctophidae; genus Protomyctophum; species Protomyctophum bolini. The sequence continues at coordinate 2,015,519 of NC_137877.1, read as the reverse complement.
CCAGATATATATTCTATCCTGTCACAACATATATACATAAAACTTTTATTTATAGAGAACATTTAAACAGAAGCTAAACATATCACTTACAGTAATAAACGTTTCAGTTAGGGTTCTTTTTGACAGGCCTAACAGGGTCTTACTTTGAGTCGTCTTCAGAGGAATGCAGATTCCTGGAGAGACCTGCAGTACATCTGGAAGAAAGACATGGCGGTTATCGTCTATGAATGGCTTCATAGAAAAGAGCTTCACACATCACTCCCTTGTTGTTGCTGCCAATAGTCTGGATAGTCTATACTTCTTATTCTTGATGACAATTGTTTATGAATTTGATGTATTACTATGTGTTGTTGCTTACTGTAAGTCACTCTGGATGTGAGAACTGCCTAAATTGTTGAAATTCCTAGACGTGATCAATTAGGGTCATAGGGTGTTTTTACAGTCCCACTCCTCCCCATCATATCTTGCGGTGAAGCTGGACAGAACATTGTCCTTTAAACAACACCTGACAGCGTAAAGAGAAAGACCACCGCCTGTGCCGCACCGATAAATGCAATTTATTTGAGCGACAATAATCGTCCAGTAAAAAGAAACCTCATAATCGTGAAAGGCCTAGAGCGGTTCTTACTGTGCGGTTCCTCACCGGGCAGGCCCAGGTCCGAAGTCCTCCGGCATCTACACAGATCTCCGTCCTAAGAAAGAAAGAAATAAGGACCAAATTAGCTTTTGTTGAGCTGCATATTCAGAACCACTTAAACCCTCTAGATTTGATAAAACAGACCTTTAAAGAGAGCATTTGGTATATGCTCCGATTTCACTCTACACAAATTGATTTGCCAAACATAGCAGATCTACAAGCTCACAACACGTTGCAACGCGGTGTGAGCTTGTAGATCTGCTAATTTGGCTGAACGCTCCCCCCAGAATAGAGATGCTGGGGTTGAAGTGGTTAAAAAAAAGTGTCATTAAGACTTTGATTAGCTTGGAGAGCTGACAGACATTCAACCAGTGCCACTAGGAGGAATCATACTGCCATGCTATACTTCGTACCATAACAGTACAACAGATATCCATCCCAACAAGAAATATTCCTACTCACAGCTCATCAGTCCTCAGAGGAAACCCCCGGGAGGGAAGCTTTGGAACGGATCTCCGTCCTTCCACAACGTCTACCACGACCCATCCACCCTAAGAAAGAAAGAACAAAAGATTAATTTAAGTGACCAAGAGCCAGATATATGTACATTGTGTCCTTTCACATCATACACAAAATGTATAGAGAACATTTAAAACAGAAGCCGACCATACCACTCGCAGTAATAGAAAGTCTAAGTGGTTTCTTACTTTGAGCCGCCTTCAGAGCCTCCCATGCAGATTCATCCATGGACAGCAAGAACTGCAGATATCCACCTGTAGGGGCTCCGGTTGAGCCTTGCAGCATCTGGAATGAAAACATGGTGGTTATAGTCTATGACTATTGCACATCACTCACTTGTTGCTGCTGCTAATAGGAATTTGTGATGTCTGTGTGGCGACAATTGCTGTGTCTGTCTGTTTTTTTATAATACATACAATTTATATAGCACTTTTCAAGGTACCCAAAGTTGCTTCACAAAACAGTAAAAACAAATTTATTTGAAAATAAACTAGATTAAAAAGGTTCAAAACTAGAATTTTTTGGCATGTTTGTGAAGCTTTTTGGTTCCACACCAGTAACTGCTGTTCAACACGAACAGCTACATCCACGACCTCCCTGCAACAACATCAATGAATTATGGCTATGCAGACGACCCGAGTACTGTGTCCCAGTCTGGAGCCGTAGCTCTCATGTCAAGAAGCTGGATGCTGCCCTCAACACCGGATGGGCCACCCCAAACAAACTGCCTGCCTGTTCTCGCTGGAATCACTCCAACAGAGGTCAGACGAGAAGCAGCCACGCTGGCCCTCACCGGGAAGGCACAGCTGAGTGAATCCCAGCCATCTCCTCCACAAGGTCGTCAGAGACACCACAGCACACGTGCCTCAAGTCACGGTGCTATTTGCCACAACACACACACACACACACCAAGTCACGGTGCCCTTTGCCGCCACAACACACACACACACACACACACACACACACACACCAAGTCACGGCGACCTTTGCCACAACACACACACACACACACCCCAAGTCACGGCGACCTTTGCCACAGCACACGTGCCTCAAGTCACTGTGCCCCTTTGCCACACAGGCCAAGGAACTGTTCCACACAACACCAGCTGACACCTCCAAGGCATCCTGGGTGAAGGCAAGACAGAGGGACCAGTGGAATACATCGAGGACCCCAAATATGTTCTTTGCCAGCACCTCCCCTGCAAGGAGTGGACAACCCTCAAAGCAGAAGTGGGACATCTCAGACAGTGCCCACTGTGAATGCGAGGATCCACTACAGACTGTGGAACACGTAATGACCATTTGCCCCAAATACCAGCCACAATGACACATTGTACTGGCTTGCTGCAACAGAGCTGAAGTTCTATGGACATACAGCAGAAGATGTTTAAGAAACTTATTTTTTGTAATTTCTTCATTTTTTCGGCAAACCTTTGTGGCATTTAATTTATGGAACATGTGGATGTTTCTTTATTTATTGGTGAAGTTTTAGTGCCACTTGTGGCATTCTTTGAAATGTATTGACACGTTTGATATATGTTTTTGTTAGGGATGTCCGATATTATCGGCCGATAAAGGCATTAAAAATTTACCCTAACCCTTAATTTTACTTTATTTATTCTTTTACATTAAAAACATCTACAAGCTCACAATACAATAAGACACATGCGAGCTTGTAGATCTGCTATTTTCAAAATATTTTTATACATTTGAAAACTTGAGATGAGAGATTAGATCATTTTAGATGAGACATTTTGCATAATGAGTAATTATTAATAATCTTTTAAGTACATTTTATACCTAAACCTTTGTACCTTTACTCGAGTACATGTTGAATTGTAACAGAGTATTTCTATATTGCAGTATTTATAGCCTACTTTTATTTAAGTAAAAAGTTTGAGTTATGTTTCCACCACTGGAAAAAGCCTGCATATAATATATATATATATATATATCGGTATCTGTTGATATCGGCAATTAGGAGTTGGACAATATCCAACACTGACTGTCGGACATCCCTTGATTTGTGTGATTTTGTGGCATTTTGGGCAGCTTTTTTTGTTTGTTTTGTGAACATCTCATAAGCGGCCATGAACTAAACACTACAGATATCACAATTTGACTTTGGCAGCAGCAAGAAACGACTGATATGCAAAGCTCTTCAGCCATGCTTCTCTCTATACAAACACTCATAATGTCCACATGGACATCTTTGCAGCCAGGGTGGGGTGGTTCACACAGGAGACCAGGTTCAGTGTTCCAGCAGCATCTACGGTCATCTCCATCTACATCTAGAAAGAAAGAAAGACATCAGAAGCTGACCACATCACTCACAGTAATAGAAACATTTTAAAAGGATCTCTGGCTAATAAGACAAATATTCCTTAACATTATACTTGCCATCTATAACTAAAATTGTAAAATATAAACCAGTTAAATATTTTATTTCTTTATATATCGCTCATTTCATTAGCTTCAATAGCGTGACACATCCATTATGGTTAGATCCTTCCAATCTATCCAATTTCAATACTTGTGTCCGTATCAGAGTAAAGATTTCAACTTTAATGTAGGGCCAATATGCCTTTCTTTCTTTTATCACCAGAGATATACGGTTTAACAACGTGCTCACACTTTGGGACTTGGGCGTCTTGTTGTTTACTCACTTGTAGTTGTTCGATGGTGATTGATGATGAGTGACTCATGCAACAGGTTGATATTATGGTAGGAGTTTGTGGTGTGAGTGTAATGGTTTCAAAATAAACAGGGCAAACAAAACAAGAACAGGCTCCAGACATAAACTAAATAAAGGTCTCAAAAAACAGACGAGCGCAGGGTTCAATAAACAAATAATAAAGTACTTTTCTTTCTTTCCTTTCTATTAAACTGCGCTGTTTGTGCGTTGCGTGCAAGCTGTTGAAATCTGTGTGTCTCTACTGGCGTCTTTCCCCCTACAGCTGTGGGCCTGTGGCATAGACTGTAAAAAATATGGACAAAGCGTCCCGCGGGTCTAACGTGAACGTAAAATGAAGCCTGTCAGTCCTTGCAATGGAAGTCGCCATCTTTCTAGATCCGTTTTGGCCCAGTTCAGGCCAGCTGGCCCATTGGCTGGCCCAGACAACGAGGCTGGACTTCCCCCTTCTTCTTCGTTGGTTTTTATTTTGACTCGAGTGGGTGGGGGATCCCGTTCATAGACTGTAACGGTAGCCACGCCCCTCAGAACATGCGCGACTTTATGGTCATTTTTCTAATAAATGGGACCATAATTTTCCAAAAAGAATATTATGACATTAGAAATGAGACTTTAAACTAGTGACTGGAAGCAAAAAGTATTCATGACCATGTTTATTAAGGTAATACAGTCTAGGTGAAGTTGGGCCCAAATACATGGACTTCTATGGGGCTATGGGTTTTTTTGAGCCCAATGAGAGCGCCACAACAGGCAATTATATGAACTTTCATTTCCTTAGTGGCTTCACAAAATATCCGTCTGACTGCCCCCCTCCTGTGGCTTAATTAAAGGGAACCATGGTGCCATTTCTCAAGGCAACCAGTGGGGGCGCCATTTGTAATATATTATTCAGACATGATTGTGTAGATTCAAAATAGTTTTCTTCAAAAACACTCGCATATCCATCCAAGCTATACAACTAGTCGCAACTCCTTTTAAGGACATGTCACTCCAATGCAACTCCTTGCAACAAAACAGTTTTAAGGACACGTCACTCCAATGCAACTCCTTGCAACAAAACAGTTTAAAAGGACATGTCACTCCAATGCAACTCCTTGCAACAAAACAGTTTTAAGGACATGTCACACCAATGCAACTTCTTGCAGCTGCCATTGGGGATAATGGTTGCATGCAACAATGTGCCTAAAAGAGTCGGTGTTTGTTTTGGTTTTGTGGTATTTACTATTTGGCTACAAGAAGCTGCCGTCTTCTGATCTCCTTCTGTTTGGTCCACCTGAGATTGTGAGACCTGAGGACCGCATAGGCTATTTACTTACTAGCACCGAGCCCTGGGGGATTCTGGTCTACATGTGTAGGACCTATAGGACCCTTAGAGTATGTATTAGGATGACCCATATCATTTGATTTTATATCTTTGGCTAAATGGCGCCCCCTACTGATCCCCTTGGAAAATGGCACCATGGTTATATTCCCTTATATAAAGTGCGGATTAATTAATCCGCACTTTTCAACCGCATCGCACACACACACACACACACACACACACACACTATTTACTTAATATATAATAACAACAACGGCAGAAGCAGCAACATCACACATGTTGTATCAGACTGAAGTACCAGATCCCAGATAATCCCCACAAGGCAACACAGGAATATGCAATGAGCGCACCATCAAACAGCTGTCCTGTCAGTGAGACACAACACTTGTGTTATGTGCTTTTTTGTTTTGAAAGTTGAAACACTTAGTTTATGTGTGGAGCCTGTTTTTGTTTTGTTTGCCCACGTTTCACAGACGGTAAACGCCTGCCATATCAATCCGGTTTCAAGTCATCAAGAAGAAGTAGTCCTCCAATCAACAACATCAACAAACAGTGAGTAACAAAGAGACAGACCAAGTCACAAGTGTGAGCGCGTTTGAACCCACGTGCAAAACATCAGTATACACATGCTTCTATAATCATGGTTCATACTGGGTTCATATTATGCACTTAAGAATGAACATCACAGCAATTGCCGGCCGGGCCGGGGGGGGGGGGGGGGGGGGGGGACTTGGGCGTCTTGTTGTTTACTCACTTGTAGTTGTTTGTCGATGGTGATTGATGATGACTGCAATGTAGCAGAGCAAGCTGGCCAATAAGGTTGAAGACTGACTGATGATTTTGACTGATACTTTTTCAAAATTCACCGTAGAAACTGAGAAAGGATAAATATACATAACATAAGTAAAGCAATACATCCATAAACAAACACAGCACAGGTTGAGACATATGCATATACAGTAGACCTAAACCAACAGCATAAATGTTCACATGAACCAATAATTAAAGTTAATCACGGTTTACCTTTTACTGTGAAACCTAACTCAAAACCCCTTTGTATCAGCCATGACAAACCCCACAACAATAAGCCCATCAAATTCATAAGCAGTGAAAATACAAGATATGACAAATAAAAGTATTAACCTTGTTCCCCTTCCAGCTAGGCGCTAATAAAGTGGCATGTGCAGTTTGTTCCAGGGCTCTTTTGGCCATCCGTCCTTAGTTCCTTCCTTGACAAACTTCTCCATGTGTTGCCATTCCTTCTCATGGCAGTATCTGTTCCTCAATCCTCTTACCACTGAGGTTGGCAGGTGGCATTCATGATCAAGTGCTGCTATCTGCAGCCCCATCCTGGGCGTTGTCCTCACAGTCACAGGTGAACTTGATCATTTCAATTAAACTGATTTGGCCCTGTGGGCAGGAAACCCTTACAATGAAAGCCCTGGAGAACTGACTTGGGGCAGGAAACACGTCAAATATGTGTCAAATCAAATAAGATGGCTCCTACAGTTCCAATATGTTTTGTTTTATTTTCTTATCTATGAATTGTAATGGTTTGTTGTTGGATGTTCTTTATATATTGTCACCCTAGAGCACTTTGTGAACATAAATACATTTTATTTATTCAGTTATTATAATAACATTCAATGACAAAAAACCCCACAATTAAATCATGAAATCATTAATCAGTCATTTGTGTGACAGTAAATCACAACGGTGACTAATGTGTACATCCATGTACATAATATACTAATGTGTACATCCAGATCCATGTACATTATAATACATACTAATGTGTACATCCATTAAGAGTACCATACTTGCGCTCCTATTGCATATTCCGGTTCACGGTAATATTCATATTAATATATTATTCAGACATGATTGTGTAGATTCAAAATAGTTTTCTTCAAAAACACTCGAATATCCGTCCAAGCTATACAACTAGTCGCAACTCCTTTTAAGGACATGTCACTCCAATGCAACTCCTTGCAACAAAACAGTTTTAAGGACATGTCACTCCAACGCAACTCCTTGCAACAAAACAGTTTTAAGGACACGTCACTCCAATGCAACTCCTTGCAACAAAACAGTTTTAAGGACACGTCACTCCAATGCAACTCCTTGCAACAAAACAGTTTTAAGGACACGTCACTCCAATGCAACTATCCTTGCAACAAAACAGTTTTAAGGACACGTCACTCCAATGCAACTCCTTGCAACAAAACAGTTTTAAGGACACGTCACTCCAATGCAACTCCTTGCAACAAAACAGTTTTAAGGACACGTCACTCCAATGCAACTCCTTGCAACAAAACAGTTTTAAGGACACGTCACTCCAATGCAACTCCTTGCAACAAAACAGTTTTAAGGACACGTCACTCCAATGCAACTCCTTGCAACAAAACAGTTTTAAGGACACGTCACTCCAATGCAACTCCTTGCAACAAAACAGTTTTAAGGACATGTCACACCAATGCAACTCCTTGCAACAAAACAGTTTTAAGGACACGTCACTCCAATGCAACTCCTTGCAACAAAACAGTTTTAAGGACACGTCACTCCAATGCAACTCCTTGCAACAAAACAGTTTTAAGGA
>NC_137877.1:1977748-2002748 GCF_963924005.1 Protomyctophum bolini | reverse complement strand
GTTTATAACTTCTGCCGTTTCGTTGGACCAGCCTGGCCCGCCGTGTTCTGTTCCCAGCACCGGCTTTATGGCTGTTCTAATGAAGACAGGTGCCGGTCCTGGTACCGGGCCAAGAGTCTGCTCTCTCTCTCTCTCTCTCTCTCTCTCTCTCTCTCTCTCTCTCTCTCTCTCTCTCTCTCTCTCTCTCTCTCTCTCTCTCTCTCTCTATTCTTCCCACTCTTGTCTCTCTTCTTCCTCTCTCTCTCTCAATCACTTTCAGCTTTCTTCTCTGCCTGCTGAGATTGTGTGGTAGACAACAGTACATGTTTCCGAGCGTGCGTGTGTGCGTGTGTGCGTGCGTTGCGTGCGTGCTTTTGCCCTCCGCTCCACTCACGTTTCCAGTAATTAGACGTGATTGAATTTCATTGTTTTAACAGAGTTGTCAGGCAGAATTAATGAGCAGTGATTCTCCTGTTCCTGCAGGCAATGAAACGGACCGTTTCTCGCTTTCCCTTTTCCTTTTCCTTCCATATATCCCTCCCTGACTACTCTCTCTCTCTCTCTCTCTCTCTCTCTCTCTCTCTCTCTCTCTCTCTCTCTCTCTCTCTCTCTCTCTCTCTCTCCACCCCCAACCCCTCTCTTAAATCTTTATTATCTGTCTCCTGACTCTGGCCTCAATCAGTGCTAACGCCTGTCAGTAGTCCAATCTTCCCCGTACAATATATATATATATATAATATACTGAATGAAATGGAGACTTCCAGATGAAATCCCACGGGGACTTGGACGGGGCGAATTAAGAGAACACGTTCCACTTCACACTTCTACAGAGCTTGATGATGATGATTAAAGTTTCTTTATTAGGAAAAATACCCCTTGAGATGTATCATCTCGTTTTCGAGGGGCTCCCAACAGTTACATGTCACAACTTTTTTGTACATGTAAACAGTAAAACAAAACAAATTACATACACCTAACATGGACACAAAACACAAAACATTAAACATTGAAACCTTGAAAACCTTACAACCTCATTACGGCTTTGAATCCCATAATATAATGTAGCATATGAAGATTCTATGTCCTATACAGTGAGTGCAAAAAATATAATTAAATAATGATAATAGTAATACAAAATTAAAAAAATTATAATAAAATAACGGAATAAACATGGTGATATAATGGCATATTTACTGAAAGCAAGAACATAAGACTTTGAAGTATGAAGACAATGCACTTTTGAAAACTGGGAATGATGAGATGGATCTAATGTTATTTGGTAAGGTATTCCAGTCTGACGGGGCTTTAAAGGAAAAGGCATATTTACCAAATTCAATACTGACCAAAGGAACATTAAAATAAACCTGAGTGGAGTGTCTGGTACGTTGTGTTGAAGGGATAGAAGTTAAATAACGTTTGAGGTAAATAGGATAATTGAAATAGATACATTTAAAAACCAGTTGAAGCCAGTGCATGTGTCTTCTTATATGTAAAGGTGTCCATTGAAGTCTTTCATACATTATGCAATGGTGTGTGAGAAAAGGACAGCCAAGGACAAATCGACAGAGTCTATTGTATGCAGTGTTAAGCGGCACAAGATCTGATTTTGAGGCATTTTGGTAAACCACATCACAATAGTCAAATAGTGGAAGTACTAATTGCAAAGCCAGTTTCTTACGTACACTGAGTGAAAAGCAGTTTCTGGATCTATATAAAGCATTTATTCCGAAGTTAACCTTTTTTAACACATGGTTAATGTGAGATTTGAAAGCAAGTTCTGGGTCCAACCATACGCCTAAATATTTAATGTTGTCAGCTTTTTGCAAAGTCGTGCCATCATTACTGGTTATAGTAAGGGAATCTGTTATGGATTTGAGTTTAGGACTAGTACCAAAGATCATAATAAAAGATTTTGACTTATTGAGCAGTAATTTATTATGTAGGAGCCAATTTTGTAATATGTTATAGTCGTATTGAAGAGAAGTTTGGATTTGTGCTAAATCAGAGTTAGATGTGTAGATGACCGTATCATCGGCATATAGCTGGGAGCAACAATGTCTAAAAATTGATGGCAGATTGTTCACATAAATAGAAAAAAGAAGGGGTCCTAAAGTTGACCCCTGGGGCACACCTTTAAGTTGAACCACCATATCAGATTTCTTCCCATGCATGACAACACACTGTTTTCTATTATGGAGGTATGAGTTGAACCACAGAATTGCATTTTGAGAGAGGCCAATCGCATGTAATTTATCCAAAAGAAGATATCGATCAACTAAATCAAACGCCTTGGTTAAATCAATAAATATGGCACCAGTGAGTAGACCTTTTTCTGCTGAAGAGTATACATCATTAGTAAGTTTAAGTAAGGCAGTTGTAGTGGAATGATTGGGCCTAAAACCAGATTGAAATTCCGAAAGAATGTTATTCGTATTGGTATATTGCGAAAGTTGGTTATATATCAATTTTTCAAAGACTTTGGCTGTAGAGCAAATAATTGAAATAGGTCTATAATTATCACAATTGAGTACATCACCACCTTTGTGAAGTGGTGTGATACGGGCACTTTTAAAGATAACAGGAAGCTCACATGTAGACAAGGAAAGATTAAATAAATCGGCAAGTGGATACATAATAATGTGGGCAGCTAATTTTAGAAATCTGTTTTCAACTCCATCCAGTCCAGCACCACCATCAATTTTTAATTCATTGATGACCTCCTGGACCTCAACAGGTGAAATTCTCCGAAAGTTAAACAGGCTAGTACACTGTGGACCATTATTGAAAGAACCAGGGGTAAGATATGTGTCATTTACTAGAGTGGAGCCGACAGAGGAAAAATGCTGATTGAAAGCCTGGGCAATTGATAATGAGTCATTTAATATTGTGTCATTGCATCTTATTTGATTGATATGATGCTTATCTGATGTATTCATAACCGATTTGATTTTTTTCCAAAATTGCTTGGGATTCTTAAAATCATTTGTGAGACTTTCTTTATAATAATTTGCTTCCGCATCTCTGGTTTTTGTCTTGCTCCTATTTCTAAGCTGCCTATAAGCTTCCCAATCAGCACCGCTCCTCGTCCGCCGAAATGTTGCCCACGCTTTGTCCCTTTGCCTGAAAAGCTGTATAAGTTCAGGACTGACCCACGGGAGATGTTGGCCCTTCACTTTCACTAATTTCCATGGTGCATGTTTGTCAACAATCAGGGTAAATTCTGAACAGAAAAAATCCCAGGCATCTTGAACATTAGGTATGAGTTGATATCTATCCCAATTTATCGCCAACAAATCATTAATAAAAATATCTACATTTATTTTTTTATATTGTCTGATTTTTATTGTTCTTGGGGGGGATTTGGGTAATTTAATTTTCCATACACAGTATATAATGGAGTGGTCACTAAAGCAGTCAGCTAACACACCTGATTTCAGAATTCTGTTAGGATGTGAAACGAGTATCCAGTCGAGCAGTGTCTGAGTAGTAGGTGTGATTCGTGTTGGTTCAGTGATTAGTTGAGTAAGATTTATATTGTTAATCATGTATTTTTCTTTGGAGCAAGATCTGTGTAAATAGTTTTTATTGAAGTCACCCAAAACAATCAGTTCATTCCTGAAGGGAATGGAGTTGATAGTAGTAATGATACAGTTAAATGACTCAGCTGGTGCGGAGGGTGGCCTATATATGCTACCAATAGTTATGTACTTATTTTCGTGAAAATGTATCTTAACAAAGATACCTTCAAAATGTAGAGGGTCTACTGTGGGAGTGATTAACTCACTTATGAGATCAGTGGAAACATATATGGCCACGCCTCCTCCACTCTTGGAGCACCTGTCAGATCTATAGAGAACATAATTAGTGATGCTTAATCTATTATCTGGAATGTCACTGGTAAGCCATGTTTCAGAGAGTGTAATAATGTTAGGTTTATATAGAGCAACCCATGGCCTAAGTAGCACCATTTTATGTTCTAGACTCCGGATATTCACATGAATAACTTTTAATCCCTTGATATTATCCAGACTGATAATTAAAAACAATTGTCTCACTCTCACTGTTTAAACATAGATTAGGTAATGGATGGATCCAAGCCCAAGGTTTGTAGAGGTTACAAGGATTACATGCTACAGACATAAAAAGTGATAAGTCATACCCAGACAAGACAAACAAGACAAACAGACGGCACAGGACAGACACAAAAGCAGGTGAACAACAGCAAAATAACAAATAACAGAAAAGAAAAAAACAAGACCAAGACAGGCCCATTAATCCGTGACCCCTTAGGCTCAAGGAATTAGGTGAATAGGCCAGAACCTCAAACCCACTGAGCCCCTGTCCGTTTCATAATGCACGCACGCACGTACGCACGCACGCACGCAAACATGTAGCTCAGTGCAAAAGTCAAGAAAAACAAAAGGTAATATAAATAAATAAACAAAACAAAAGGCAGCGCTAAACTGAGAAGGTAGCTTCTCAAGCAAGATTATCATTTATGGAAGAAAAAAGAGGGGGGTAATAAAAATAAACATAACTGTTAATAAATTAAACAATACCCTCAGTATAATTATAATAATAAACATTAGTAGTAATAGGAAAATGAAATAGATCACTACGTTGCACAGAATAACTAAGTGCTATATAAGAGAAAAGACTATTATGCCTCGTAGTAACATATTGGTGCTCAAAGCACTACACAGAAAAAGAAAAATACGTTTTGCAGCACTTTACGACACTATGTCACTGCTTTACGGCAATTGAAAATAGCTGGCGCTGCAGTGTTTTCCAGCAAACACACAGACCAGAGTCAGACCAGCATGCAAGACGCAAGCTGAGCAGCATAACAAAAACAAACAGCCACGGGATAAGGGCAAAAGCAAACGGATTCCATCGGTTAGTTCAAATGTCATCACTTACATATTAGAAGTGTCATCATCGATCATGAAGAGGAATCATCAGAAACTTAGGAGGTCTTCAGAATACTTAGTGGCGAGTGACAGGCTACAACTAGCCTGATAGGATCGTCTGGTAATCAGAGTTAGTAGCTGCGGGTCTCTGTCACCATAGAGCAGTAAACAAGGTCTTCATCACTTTCATCTTCAAAAGACATTGGCGCGAATGGAGGATTAGACGTTGGGCATGAAGAGAGCTTCGGCAACTTTGTGGTCTCGGAACAGCTCCTCCTTTCCATCCACGGTGACACTCAGGGTGCTTGGAAAACGTAATGAGTATCTTAAATTAAGTTCTCTGAGACGTTGTTTAACTGGGAGGAAGGCCTGGCGCCTCTTCATCAATTCAGCACTGTAGTCAGGGTAAATTAGGACACGGGAACCATTGTAGAACAGCTCCTTTTTTTCACGAGCAAGGCGGAGGATCTTCACCTTATCCTGAAAGTGTTGTAACTTTATCAGGATAGGCCTCGGAGTGGTTCTGTCGTTCTGTCGGGAGAACGCCGGGTTACGATGAGCCTTTTCGATGGACAGTGGATTGGGGAAGTTCTCCTGCCCCAGGAGTTGAGGAATCAGGCCAGCCATGAACCCGATTGGGTCCTTAGCTTCAGCTCTTTCTGGGATTCTTAGGACACGAAGGTTCAAGGACCTGCTCCTATTTTCCAGGTCATCGATCTTCGACATCAGGTAGGCATTGTCTTTCTCAAGTTGTAACATCCGAGTGGTGAGATCATTCACATTATCTTCATTAGCTCCAACACGCTGCTCCATATGTTGCACATGGTCTCCTAATGTGGATAAGGAGTTCTGGATGCCCTGCAGCGAGCGCAGAATAGGCTCTACTTTGGTGTCAAAGTGAGCAATCATTTCAGTTTTTAACTGCTGCACAATGGCCTGAGATAAGGCATTCACCATGGCTTCATCCATTGTTTGAGGCGTCGGCTTGAGGTTGGCAGTAGAAAGCAACAAACAGTCCTCCTTTCAAGCAGAGTTGGTAGACTTTTAGTAGTTTAAAGCTACAGACTATAGATGAGGTTTGCAAGTTTATAGCCGCTACAGTTTTCAATGAAAGAGTCAAACAGACAGGAGCTCAGACCCAGCCTACTCACTCAGCGGCCATCTTGGAATCTGGAGCTTCTCTTGGAATCTTGGAGCTTCTCTTCCACATGTACAGACTACAAGACATACAGTAGTACGGTCACTTTGTGTGTGTGTGTCTGAATGAATGAACGTGCCTGTGTGTGTACATGCGTGCGTGTTTGTGTGTGCGTGCGTGCGTACGTAATTGCTGATAGTAGCCTATAACCTTGCGGTACAACGCTATAGTGAACAGGAGTCACTCGGGGCTAGGTTGACCCCGCTTTGAAACAGCGGGTTCCGTTGCGTCAAAGTCCCCCTTCATGTCGAGTCGAGCCGGTTGCCCTGCCGTCTGAATTGGCCCCTCAGTGTTAAACTGTTGGCTCCCCTATAGGAATATATTAACACACCCGCTGACCGTGTGGGGCCCTTGGCCTGCGTGGCCCCCCCGATGCCCGCGACCCCCAACTCCACACACCATCACACACACAAAACATTCCACTGTGTGTGTGTGTGTGTGTGTGTGTGTGTGTGTGTGTGTGTGTGTGTGTGTGTGTGTGTGTGTGTGTGTGTGTGTGTGTGTGCACATTTATGTGTATACTATACATACATGCATACGTACGATACGCGCGTGTGTGTGTGTGTGTGTGTGTGTGTGCACACGTACGTGCACGCGTGCGTGCGCATGTGTGTTTGTAGTATATAAACTGCAGACAGACGAGGACACTAGAGATACATACTGTAAATATATACAGTATGTAAACAGCAGACAGACGAGGACACTAGAGATACATACTGTAAGACCAGGATTATCTAATGGGAGTTATTTATGGTCAGAGCTTGGAATACAGAGAGAGAGAGAGAGAGAGAGAGAGAGAGAGACAGAGAGAGAGAGAGAGAGAAAGAGAGGAACACAAACAGAAAGAGGCAGAGGGAGAGAGATCTTCTTTATGTATTTTATGTATCTTAACGCCCTATGGTATATATAATGTGACACTGTAGGAGCTAGATACATTCCAACGCCATAAAACAAAACAAAAATATATAAAAAGATGCAAACTATGTCTGTCTGTCTGTCTGTCTGTCTGTCTGTCTGTCTGTCTGTCTGTCTGTCTGTCTGTCTGTCTCTGTCTGTCTGTCTTATTCTCTCTCTCTCTCTCTCTCTCTCTCTCTCTCTCTCTCTCTCTCTCTCTCTCTCCCCCCCTCCCCCTCCCCCTCTCTCACTGACCCTGGCGGTTCTGTAATTCCTGTTGGTTTGAGTCATGTAGGATCATTCTTTGGGCCCAAAAGCCTTTTTTGGGAATGTCATGTTTTCGCGGCCCAGTGCCGTCCCCCCCCCCCCACCCCTCCTCTCTCAGCCAGGCGCGGGCTGGGCTGTCTGGAAGTCGTGGTATGCGTGTCAGGACGGAGGCCGTCCCCCCCCCTCCCCTCCCCCTCTGTCAGGACGGAGGCCGTCCCCCCCCCTCCACCCTCCCCCTCTGTCAGGACGGAAGCCGTGCCCCCCCTCCCTCCCTCCTCTGTCAGGACGGAGGCCAGGCGCTGGTGTTTGGGAATAACCGAGGGAGGGAGGCAGGGAGGAGGGAGGGAGGCAGGGAGGGAGGGAGGGAGGGAGGCAGGGAGGGAGGGGAGGGAGGCAGGGAGGCAGGGAGGGAGGGAGGGAGGGAGGGAGGGAGGGAGGCAGGAGGGAGGGAGGGAGGCAGGGAGGCAGGGAGGGAGGGAGGGAGGCAGGAGGGAGGGAGGGAGGCAGGGAGGGAGGGAGGCAGGAGGGAGGGAGGGAGGCAGGGAGGGAGGCAGGGAGGGAGGGAGCAGGAGGGAGGGAGGGAGGCAGGGAGGGAGGCAGGAGGGAGGGAGGCAGGGAGGGAGGGAGGGAGGCAGGGAGGGAGGCAGGGAGGGAGGCAGGGAGGGAGGGAGGGAGGCAGGGAGGGAGGGAGGCAGGGAGGGAGGGAGGGAGGGAGGCAGGGAGGGAGGCAGGAGGGAGGGAGGGAGGCAGGGAGGGAGGGAGGCAGGGAGGGAGGGAGGGAGGGAGGGAGGCAGGGAGGGAGGCAGGGAGGGAGGGAGGCAGGGAGGGAGGGAGGGAGGCAGGGAGGGAGGCAGGGAGGGAGGGAGGGAGGGAGGGAGGGAGGGAGGGAGGGAGGCAGGGAGGGAGGAGGGAGGGAGGCAGGGAGGGAGGCAGGAGGGAGGGAGGGAGGGAGGGAGGGAGGGAGCAGGGAGGGAGGGAGGGAGGGAGGCAGGAGGGAGGGAGGGAGGGAGGGAGGGAGGCAGGGAGGGAGGGAGGGAGGGAGGGAGGGAGGCAGGAGGGGGAGGGCAGGGAGGGAGGTAGGGAGGGAGGGAGGGAGGGAGGGAGGCAGGGAGGGAGGGAGGGAGGGAGGGAGGGAGGCAGGGAGGGAGGCAGGGAGGGAGGGAGGGAGGGAGGGAGGTTGTTTTCGTCAACTAAAACTAAGACGAAAAACGTCCGGCGACTATACGTTTTTCCACTGACGAACTAAACTAAATGGAAACTAAATTAAAACTAAGCTATGGTGACAAAAAAACTATAAGACTACATTTACTGACAATTTCGTCAACAAATAAAAAACTAGACTAAAATGATAGGAAGGGACTAGTGACAAGAGACTATATTATGGGCTGTATGTTGCGTGTCTTAAGGACCAGGTCTATTACTTAACTTAAGACCTGGAGGCGTGGTCAATGCCATTTGGCTATTCTGAGGGCTGTATTTTGCGTGTCTTAAGTACCAGGTCTTATTCCTAACTTGAGTAAACTAAAGACCTGGAGGCGTGATCAATGCTCTTTGGCCACTCAGAATAGCCAAATGGCATTGATCACGCCTCCAGGTCTTTAGTTTACTCAAGTTGGGAATAAGACCTGGTCCTTATTAAGACACGCAGAATACAGCCCATATATAAGTCATTTTACACCGATCTACAAGGCTTGTAGGTTATACGTCTACATACAGTAGGTGGTACGCTTCTTTCCCCTCCTGGCTTTGCCCTGCAGTTGGGGGAGAACACAACGGAGACAGTGCTTCTTTCACCTGACAAATATGATCATTTGTTGTTTTATTATTACTTTTTCTTATTGTTTTGGCTCGGCCCCGCCCCCGGGCCACATGACTGGCCAGCCCTTCGGGCACATGACAGAACTACCAGACTGTCCAATCCGGACACATGCATGTGCACTGTGCACCGTGCATGTGTGTACACATGTGCACTGTGCACCGCGCATGTGTGTACACATGTGCACTGTGCACCGTGCATGTGTGTACACATGAATACATATAGCGAAGCAACCATGACACACTTTGCGTCAAACCACATGCATGACAATACCATGTTTTGATGTATTTACTATAGGCTACAGTATATATCTCACCAAAATAATAAATATATACTGTTTTTCTTCACTGCTCGTCTTTCGTCTCTCTCTTCTCTCTCTCACGCGCACACACACACACACACACACACACACACACACACACACACACACACACACACACACACAGAGTACAGACATTCACACGCGAGGAGCATGAACAGCGGCAGGTGTGTGTGTGTGTGTGTTTGTGTGTGTCGTGTGTGTGTGTGTGCGTGTGTGTGTGTGTGTGTGTGTGTGTGTGTGTGTGTGTGTGTGTGTGTGTGTGTGTGTACGGCGAGGAGAGGCTAATTCCTTCTGTTAATGTTATTCCCACAAACCCCCTGGTGAGTCTGATGGAACGGCTCGCTTTCTCCTCAGCAACATCCTCAGGGATTACAGTTAATGGGCCGGTGTCTGTGTGTGTGTGTGTGTGTGTGTGTGTGTGTGTGTCTGTGTGTGTGTGCGTGTGCGTGTGCGTGTGCTGTGTGCGTGACTGCGTGTGCGTGTGCGTGTGCGCGGTGCGTGTGCGCGTGCGTGTGCGTGTGTGTGTGTGTGAGTGTGTGTGTGTGTGTGTGTGTGTGTGAGAGTGTGTCTCCTGTGTAGGATACAGTGTAGTGGAGGATCAGTGGAGGAGTGTGATGAAATAAGAGATAAAAGCTAATTGCTCCCCACAGGGAAAGCAAAGGCAAGGTACCATGTTTACCCTGCAGGGTAACTGGACTAAGGAAAGGAAAGGTACCATGTTTACCCTGCAGGGTAACTGGACTAAGGAAAGGTACTATGTTGTCTGTGAAAAAAAAAGAAGAAAAACGCCAAACGGTCCTTTGTTGTCGCCACCGCCGCGTGAGTGGAAGAGAAATATTCCGGTAAAGATTTGGAGAGATGTGACTTCAGCGATGCTTGCGGAACTCGACTTCGTCTCGTCTCGTTCCTGACCGCATCCCTGTCGTGGCAATAATCACGTTAAACCACACCCTCTCGTGTAATATTGCTTAACCCATTCTGACCTGAGATCAGATTCTAAAAAATGTCTTCTACGTCAGTCGCTCTTCGATTTTTCAAAAATAGCAGACCTACAAGCTTGTAGATCTGCTATTTTTCAATAGCTAAAGCATAACATAATGCTGACACCATGGTTCCCGGACAAAATGGGTTAAGTGTCACTGCCTCTCTCTCTCTCTCACCAACGCTAGTCTGTATTCTACGTGAAGAGCACATTTTCATCACTCAGAGAGAGTTTTAACGAGTGTCCTCGGCTTTCCAAAAGCTTAGTTAAACCGTGTGTTTTTAATTAGCATGAGCAAACGCCGCGGCAAAACAGAACGCTATATAGCGTGTTGAACACCTTTCAGCGATTGGCCTTCATTAGCGCTGCTCGATCGGCTCCCACGGGGGGGAGCTGACCCATCCCATCCCCTGAGTGGTAACATGATGGATCTGGGCTGGATGGTGGGCGCATATAGTGACTGGCATGCAGCTGCTCTTTGATTGGATGATGGGCGCACGGTGACTGGCATGCAGCTGCTCTTTGAAGTGAGAGAGGCTTGTTGCGGTCGGCCTGCCAAGCCGCTATATGGAGCGTCTTAGCACGTATAAACACACTAAATAACAATAGAATTAGAGTGCAGCTGCGCACGAATGCACACGGACACACACACACACACACACGGACACACACACACACACACACACACACACACGGACACACACACACACACGGACACACACGGACACACACACACACACACAGACACACATACACAGCTGTTCTGCTGCAGGTTCAGTGCCAGGGTGCTGCGTTTGATGTGCGTGCATGCGTGCGTGCGTGCGTGCATGTGTGTGTTTGTGTGTGTGAGTGCATGCGTGCGTGCGTGCGTGCGTGTGTGTGTGCGTGCATGTGTGTGTTTGTGTGTGTGTGTGTTTGTAAAATAGATCTTTTTTGTGCACATGTGGGTACCATACCCATGTCTAAGTGAAGTCGTGGCAGCGTTTTGCAGGAGAAGGAAGGATGGTGTCAATAGAGCGGCGCAAGTCCCGCCCCCTTTCAGAACACGAGTGGCCCAGGAAATGAAACCCCCAATGCATTCTCCCATCGGCACTTCTAATATAATTTATTTATAGACGGTTACGCCGCGGACAAAGCCATTAACTCGGATCGTGACAAATCATGACAATGAACACAATGTTTTGGGGCCGATCAAATAATTTATAAGACGAAAAACAAAACAAATAGTGACACAAGTAGTGTCTCCTGACTTTCTTTTCTTCTTTCGATCTGCAGTTAATGCTGAATATTGTCGCAGACTGCATGGTGCTGGAAGCAAACCAGGACAAAACCCAAATAGTACACTTCAGACAGAAAGCAATACACAGAAGTTCAGTTGTGTTTAATTTGGGTCAATAGGGTTGTCTTATACTGATCAGTAGTAAGTACAAGTATCTTGGCCTGACCTTAGATGAGCACATGACATTTAATGATGCTGTCAATATCCTAGCTCAGTCAGCGGGCAGGGCACTATAGGCTCTGTCATGAACAAAGTTAAACACTGTGGACGTTTAGGATTCAAAGCTTACACACAACTTTACCAATCAGGCGTATGTCCGGTGTCTGACCATGCTTCTGGTGTTTGGGGTTGCCGAGAATATGCGAGCTGTAACAACGTGCACCATAGAGCTATTGGATCCTTTCTGGGAGTCCATAAACTGACTCCACTGCTAGCAATTAACGGGGATATGGCATGGGAACCTCCAAGCATCAGACACAAGTGCGAAATGATACAGTACGGCTATGGAATAGACTTGTGAAGATGTCTGAGGAGAGACTCACCTAAAAGATCTTTAACTGGGATCCCTCCCTCCCTCCCTCCATCCATCCATCCCTCCCTCCCTCCCTCCCTCCCTCCCTCCATCTCTCCCTCCATCCCTCCCTCCATCCCTCCATCCATCCCTCCCTCCCTCCCTCCCTCCCTCCCAGTAAAGCGTGCGGACCATGCAGGGTCCCACTGCGGAACCCCTGCAGGCAATGAAATAACATCCAAATCTCCAGTCAGCGATGAAGCCATCCATACCGGAGCTTGAGCAGAGACGTGTATAAACCTCACATACAGAGAGGGCTCTATTCTCCTCCTCCAGCTCATTTGCATCTTCCTGTGTGTGTTAGCGCAAGACTATCACACACACACACACACACACACACACACACACACACACACA
Organism: Protomyctophum bolini; assembly: GCF_963924005.1. Classification (NCBI taxonomy): domain Eukaryota; kingdom Metazoa; phylum Chordata; class Actinopteri; order Myctophiformes; family Myctophidae; genus Protomyctophum; species Protomyctophum bolini. The sequence goes on along the minus strand of NC_137877.1, from coordinate 1,990,173 downwards.
CACACACACACACACACACACACAGAGAGAGAGAGAGGGATCTTGCGTGGGCCGTCGGAGAGCAGTGGAATCCCTGATAAGCCTTGGCCGGGCGGAGGGCCATGGAGGGAGGAATGCCAGCGATGCCGGGCATTCACAACACCGCGGTGGTGTCACTCCTCACGGTCAGACAAAGGCCTCTCTTCTCCCGCGCGTCAATGACACCATTGTTGGCCCTGCAGAGAGCGCCGCCACCGAGAGGGCTTTATCGCACACACACACACATTCCGACACGCGGGACGCCGACAATGTGCACACAACACATGGCGCGCGTACGAGAACCACTCGCTTATACACGCACAACAATACACACTGACTGACTGCACTTCCTCCTCCAGTTCAATCTGGTGTCCTCGTGTCAGATTCCTATCCGGTGCTGCTACGGCTATATCGATTATCTTCTGAGACGTTATACCGGTATTTAACCCATTCTGACCTGAGATCAGATTCATACGAATCTTTCCACTGGACACACACTGGTCTGATTAACCCATTCTGACCTGAGATCAGATTAAAAAAATGTCAGTCGTTCTTCGATTTTTCAAAAATAGCAGATCTGCAAGCTCATAGCGCGCCACTCGGTGGCGCGCTATGAGCTTCTAGATCTGCTATTTTTAAATAGCTAAAGCATAACGTAATGCTAACACCCCCCCCTCCTGTTCTCTTCTTTAGCTATATAGAAGTGTCTTTATTTGTACGTCTCTAAATGTTTTGATGAATTGAACGTGGTGGACCCTCTTGTAAACAAGTGTATAATGCTTCATGGTGTCGTCCACTCACAGTTAACAGTCTTTGTATTGAGTTTGTGCTTGAAATGTACTGTAATTCTGCAAACTGTTAAATCAGTAAAAACCAACCCGGCATTCCTTGATCGCTGTCCTCCACAGTGTCCTTTTCTAACATCAGGTTCTTGAGCTCTTTAGTGTTGTTAGATTGTCTTCTACTCCAGGCTCGAGAAACAAACTGGGCTGTCCTAAATACTTCATTGCGAATGCAGTGAGCACTAACTATGAGACCTAGCAGATCATGTCTGTCTGTGTGTCTGTCTGTCTGTCTGTCTGTCTGTCTGTCTGTCTGTCTGTCTGTCTGTCTGTGTGTCTGTCTGTCCCGCTGTTACGTCACCATGACTCAGCCATAACCAAAGCAGCTATACGTCCAAAACCCAAATATGTACGAGCTGCGTTCGCTTCCCGCGTTTGCGCGTCTTACTTGTTATTAAATAACCAGTCTATAACTTCTGACCATCATCATCTTCCCAGAATAGTTCAGGATTAGTTTTTTGTTGCATTGCCTCAAATAGCATTGCCTCATTGATTTAGTCAAATGTAATTGACTAAATCAATCCGATTAACAACTGAATCCTGATACGTTGTCAACTTGTCATACAACAACGAGGGTGTTGCACAAAAATCCGCTCACTAATATTATATTGCTCGCCTCGTTAGGACGTGTTGTGAGCGTGTAGATCTGGTATTACAGGCAAAGGTTGATTATTATTATTATTTATTATTTAAATAATATCGTTTTTTTGCCTTCCATCCAACATCACACTGTCATTCTCCCACCGCTGTGGGCGACTGTGGCTCAGGAGGTAGAGCAGGTCGTCCAATGATCCGTGGTGTCGGCGGTTCGAATCCCGGCTCCTCCTCCTGTCTACATGTCGAAGTGTCCTTGGGCAAAGACACTGAACCCCAAATTGTGTGAACCCCGATGTGCTGGTTGGTGCCTTGCATGGCTTCCGCCGCAATCGGTGTATGAATGTGTGAATGTAATGCACAATCTATGTAAAGGTGTGTGAATGTGTGTGTGAATGGGTGAATGTAATGCACAGTCTATGTAAAGGTGTGTGAATGTGTGTGTGAATGTGTGAATGTAATGCACAATCTATATGTAAAGGTGTGTGAATGTGTGTGTGAATGTAATATATGTAAAGGTGTGTGAATGGGTGAATGTAATGCACAATCTATGTAAAAGCGCCTTGGATAAAGGTGCTGTATAAATATAAATGCACCATTTACCGCTGGCATCTGGCCCGAACAAGAGGACCTCCTGGCTTTTGTCCTTAGTTCTCACCACTCGTCCCGGAAGTATAAACGTTGGCCTGACGCCTCTCACAGGGGGGGCTGGGAGCAAGTGTACGAGGTGTGTGTGTGTGTGTGTGTGTGTGTGTGTGTGTGTGTGTGTGTGTGTGTGTGTGTGTGTGTGTGTGTGTGTGTGTGTGTGTGTGTGTGTGTGTGTGTGTGTGTGTGTGTGTGTGTGTGTGTGTGTGTGTGTGAGAGAGAGAGAGAGAGAGAGAGAGATAGAGAGACATCCTCTTCCTGCTCCTCTGACAGCCTCCTGACTGGTCCTGCCACCTGCCCTGTTGGGGCTCAAAGGCCTCCTGGGAGGGTGAGGTTCTGGGACGCGACAGGAGGGCTGTGGGGGAGGCAGGACGTGACAGGACGGGACGTCCCCCGCCCTCTGAGGACGTGACAGGAGGGCGGGACGTGAGAGGGGCGCTGTCAATCACACCTGTCAATCACAGTCAGGAGGTACAGTATACAGTATAGCTGGAATGCGTGTCTCTCTCTCTGTGTGTGTGTGTGTGTGTGTGTGTGTGTGTGTGTGTGTGTGTGTGTGTGTGTGTGTGTGAGAGAGAGAGAGAGAGAGATAGAGAGACATCCTCTTCCTGCTCCTCTGACAGCCTCCTGACTGGTCCTGCCACCTGCCCTGTTGGGGCTCAAAGGCCTCCTGGGAGGGTGAGGTTCTGGGACGCGACAGGAGGGCTGTGGGGGAGGCAGGACGTGACAGGACGGGACGTCCCCCGCCCTCTGAGGACGTGACAGGAGGGCGGGACGTGAGAGGGGCGCTGTCAATCACACCTGTCAATCACAGTCAGGAGGTACAGTATACAGTATAGCTGGAATGCGTGTCTCTCTCTCTGTGTGTGTGTGTGTGTGTGTGTGTGTGTGTGTGTGTGTGTGTGTGTGTGTGTGTGTGTGTGTGTGTGTGTGCGTGCGTGCGTGTGTGCACGAGCATGTGGGTGCATGTGCAAAACAAACAGGGGTAGGTTTATGTTTAAAATGTGACACCTGTACAGTAATTGATTATTTATTTTAGTTGCTGTCAAGAGGAAACCACGTAACTCCATTTTTGAGGTTTTATATATATATATTTTTTTGCATATAAATCAGTGCTATTGAACACCCTTTAGGCCTACGTCTTTTTTCCAAAATATTGAACCAATGCAAAGTGAGTTTAAAATGTTGTTTAAAGTCATTTAATGCAATCAAATAATGTAGGACTTTTCTGGGCTGGCATTCCCTCATAACTTCCAGGTATATTGCTGATGGTTTCACGTCACGTGCCTATATTTATGTGCATTTAAACACATGTAAGTATAAGCTTCAAAGTGGCAGGTGTTCATGAACAGCATGAGTCTTTCTTATAGTGTAAATACTGTCTGTTTTGACGGGGCTCCATGCTGGGGAGGGGAGGGACTCACTAGAGGCTGGTTTGGGGCCGGCTGGCCTGTCATCCTGACCCAGCATGGGAGCCCTCACCGTGGAGGAAGCTCTCGACTCCAGCCCCTGGCTTCAGTGACAGGCCCTGGTGGACCCATTGTCACGCCCCACCCCTCTCTCTGCCTTTGTATTTGAGCCGTGTGACTCATGGCTCCAAACCCTCCATAACTCTTATTATGACATTATGACCATTTTGTGTTTAGTTCATGTTCTGCTATGCCTTGAATGTTAAAGAAAGCGCCTGTCATGTGTGTTGCCTTGAACACTTGGAACCTAAGTAGGTTTTGGACTTATTCTGTATGTTCTGTATTTGGTTGTTGGTTGTGGTGTTTGGTTTTGGTTTACTGTTACTCTGTAGTTGTTTTGGTTGTGCCTTGTTTTGTAGTATCGTTCTGTGCTTTCCTGCCTCCTCTTGTTGGTGTTTCCTGTTCTGTCTGACATACCTGATTATTGTATCCTAGTCTGCACCTGTGTTCTGTTTGCCTGTTAAGCCTATCCTGTGTTTGATTGTGTTTTGAGTTCACCTGTGTCCTGTTACCCCTGTCTATTTAAGACCTTTATTTGCAGTGTGTCCTTGTTGGTTCGTAGAGCTATTTGTCGAGTGAGTTTTGTGTCTGATGTTGCCTAGGTTTTTTCCCTGTTGAATACCCCTGATTTCTAGTCAATTAAACACTTTGAAGTTATTCTACTCTGCTTCTTGGTTGCCTGCCTTTGGGTCCTACTCCGTAACTCATTCCTGACACCCATGGCTTCAGTGACAGGCCCCGGTGGGCCAGGGCTGCAGGGACCCATGGCTTCAGTGACAGGCCCCTGCAGGGACCCATGGCCAGGACAAGGTGTCCTGCTGAGGGGCCCTTTGGAGCGGCAGGGTGCCTGGGCAGCCATGGGACGGTGCATGGGGGGGTTTGGAGTATACAGGGACAATGGGAGGACAGTAGGAGGACAGTAGGGGGACAGTAGGGGGACAGCAGGGGAGCAGGGAATTAGCTGGCAATTAGGTCCAGTCTGTGTGAGGAGTGATGGATGTCGGCCTGTCAGAACTCAGAACCTGCAGAGCGAGCAGGATCAGCGGGATCAGGAGCATGTTATCCCTGCAGATTACACTCTCACGCTGCCGTGATCACACACACACACACACACACACACACACACACACACACACAGGCAAACCAGAGCCTTAGATATAGACAGAGTTACGCAAACTGCGTTCACTTCATGGAGCTTCAGTCCAATGGAGGCTCTCCTACATGGACTACGCATTGAGGTGTCGTGGGGACAACCAACTGGGCCAAGTCCTGGACCGGAAGTCCAGTCCAAAGATTGATTAAATGTAGAAGAATTGTTATTCCAAGTTTTGGGTTTTGATTTGATTTGATTTGATTTGATTTGATTTATTAAGAAAAGCAATCATAATACGACATTATAATCAGCGATTCAAGGATTACACAGAAAAGTCCAAAGACTTATTTCCACTGGGGTCCTCTCACACTGAACGGAACAATACTTTAAAATCACAAATACATAACAGTACATATACATTACATACACAACACAACAAGTACGTCCCTATCCATCCCTCTAAGTCTAAGATGACCCTTTATAGGGGAACCTTTTCCAGTAGCCATAGTTTAGTCTTCTGTTTAAATGTCCTCAGATTGGAGGTCAGTTTAACACTGGATTCCAGGCTGTTCCACTGTGTGGCTCCTATATAAATGAATGAGCCTTTGCACACTTTACTTTTAAAAGCAGGGAGCACCACATCTGCAATACTGGCTCTGGTGAAATGGTTGTGTACCTCGATTACCTGAAACATGTTCTTAAAACTTCTGGGACCTCTCCGTATTTAATTTTATGGACCATGTTTAGTCTAGCCATTGTAACCTTTGATTCTACTGGGAGCCAGTTCAGCTCTCTGAACTGGTTCCTTTCCTACATGGGTTCTGGGTTCCATCACTATATAGTATAACCCTGATCAGTCTAGTTTGAGCTGTCTGACTTTGAGAGGCTATAATCTCATCAAAACGGTGGACCCACGGTGCAAATGGCCGAACACATAATGGACCTTGATATGAACAGGGTTGAGAACCACTGATCTCTAAGTAGATTCAATCAATTCAATTCAATCATTTATTTGCCATGTCAACAAGTTGATAGGAATTTGTCTTGGTTCATACTCAACATATACAGACAACCATAGATACACAAACAAGAAGGACAGTACAAACAATACAAAAACAAAAACCAGCAGCATAGGAAATTAAAGTGCTATATGCATATACTATGAGTTCAGATGTCTAATGGCTACGGGGTAAGTGCTATCCCTGAAGCGACATGTTGAGCTCTGAATACTTCTATATCTCCTGCCTGATGGGAGGAGATTGAAGAGGTGATGTGCAGGATGGGAGTTGTCTGCAATGATTTTATTTGCCTTCCTAATTATTCTGGTGGAATAGAGTGAGGAAAGTGTAGGGAAGGCTGCATCCTATGTTTTTTGATGCGCGACGTACTACTCTTTCCAGCTTTGATTTGTCTTGAGAGGTTGTGTGACCAAACCAGACAAGCATATAGAGAAGGTGAGAACACTTTCAAGTCCACGCGCCACATGTCCTTGATATGAACAGGGTTGAGAACCACTGATCTCTAAGTACATATAACATACAAACCACTGATCTGTAAGTACACGCGCCACATGTCCTTGTTGTGACGACAGTGACGAGTCTATTGTCTCGTCACTCGACTCTCCCGTCGGAAACCGCTTGTTTCTCCATCAATGGGAAAATGGATCAATGAAGGGCTGAAAGGGTCCATCCTGCCGGAGCATGGGTTGGGGTCAGTGGTCGGTATGTGTGGCATGGATGGTATGGGCTATGGGACAGTAACAGTATAGGTCAAAGGTCACAGCGCGGGCCTGAATGAAAGACAAGCAGGTGGCAGAGCTATAAGGGACATCCCAAATGTCATGTGGACATTGTGTGTGTGTGTGTGTGTGTGTGTGTGTGTGTGTGTGTGTGTGTGTGTGTGTGTGTGTGTGTGTGTGTGTGTGTCTGTGTCTGTGTGTGTGTGTGTGTGTGTGTGTGTGTGTGTGTGTGTGTGTGTGTGTGTGTGCGTGCAATATTTGAGTTTTTTAACTCAAATATTTGCTTCTGGGTGTATATATACGATTTTTCAAAAATAGCAGACCTACAAGCTCGTAGCGCGGCACTCGGTGCCTGTAGCTCTGTATATTGAGCTTGTAGATCTGCTATTTTTCAATAGCTAAAGTATAACTTTCTTAAAACACCAAAAGGGGAAAGAGGGGAAAGGAACTGGTCGGAATAACGTGTTCCTTCCACGCGCTACGTTTGGGGAAATTCCCCCCTGTCAGGTGAAAAGAAGCAGCTTGGACTCCTCATGCATAGAAGGAGGCATGAGGTCAGTCCGCTGCCCCCCCAGGTTGGCAGAGGAAGTGTAACGCCCAGGATTACATTAGATAATTGGCACTGAGTGAAAAGAAAACTGGGTTACAAAATCGTGGGATAAAAATTAAAACAAAAAAAAAAACACCAAAAGGGGTTCCCGGCCGCCAAGCATTGGTTAAGAGGATGTGTGTGTGAACTTGTCCAGTAGTGCTAAACTGTTATTTTAGAGTAATTAACATACATATTAATGGGCCAGCATACTGTTATAGCTGCCTCTAATTAAGGTCGTGACAGAAATGGTGACAGATCACTTCCTCTTATGAACTCACAGCACCGTTTTGACTCACTTACACTAACTCATTTAAAACACAAAAGCCTGGGGTGTCTGTGTGTGAGACGTGTGTGTGTGTGTGTGTGTGTGTGTGTGTGTGTGTGTGTGTGTGTGTGTGTGTGTGTGTGTGTGTGTGTCTGTGTGTGAGAGAGAGAGAGAGAGACAGTGCATAATGACCTGCCTGTCACAATCATTACATAATTGCCGAATCGCAATTATATTTGCATAATTGTCATAATCATTTCCATGTTGTTCCACATTTTCCAAAAAAAACACAGCTATTTAGTTGTTGTTAACAAATATTTGTCAACATAAAATTATTATATCTGGCATATTTTAGTCATACAGTGCAGCATGTTTTATTTTGATGATTGAAAAAGCTGCTGCTTTTCTGTGAATGCCCTTAATCCCCCCCTCAAAAAAATAGATCTAGGGGTCTCTATTGTGGTCCATGCTAAACCCCTTATCCCTAAACCTATTGTGTTGCTTTTTTGAAAAACATTTTCAAATTGTTCAACTAGCCAATCTACATCAACATGTTGTGAGCTAGTAGATTGTCTATTTGAACTGTTCAAAAATGTTTTTCAAAATAGCAAAAAAGGCATTATTATATATATATATATATATATATATATATATATATATATATATATATATATATATATATAATAGTGCATCATCTTCAACTAGAAAGGTGTGTTCAGTAGAGTACAAATCTCCACCAGGAGGCGTGCCCTCTGCCTCTCTCATCTTTCTGTCTGTATGACAACATGCAGTCATACATAATATTACATGTAGACTTAGATTAGTTCTGCTGTGTATGTTGGCCAACACCGCACTCTAAACTGTGTGAAAAGGGGCTAAAGACTGACAGCTTTATTGGTTCTGAGGTGAATTTGCGCTCTCATGAAAAATATTCCAGAACTGTCATCCTTGGCCGGCTGCCAGCTAGCTTGCACAAGAAATATAATGCTGATTGGCCAGTGTCTCTGAGGGTCATCGACACTGTATGGGCTCACTTCCTTCCTGGACTACAATTCCCATAATGCTTTGGTGCACTGCTCCTCCTTGTCCAAGGACTGTCTAAAGAGGATGAGACGCGAAGACAACATGGCTTCCTTGGTCTCTTCCTTGGCTCAGTGACATCACAAAGACACACTTCCAAAGGTGAGGTGAAAACTGGTTCAAACATCTGTTGTTTAAAGGAGCATTACACTGTTCTCTATACACAAGGGAACCAATGTTGTTTAAGAGGAGCATTACACTGTTCTCTATACACAAGGGAACCAAATGTTGTTTAAAGGAGCATTACACTGTTTCTCTACACAAGGGAACCAAATGGTGTTTAAAGGAGCATTACACTGTAGACCACATCCTGCCCATGATAGCTGCCTGCTAATTATTTTAGCAGCAATTTCTTTCATTCAGTGTCAATTAATCTAATGTAATCCTGGGCGCTATACACTTCCTCTATCCAACCTAGGGGGGGGGGCAACTTTGGGGGGGGGGGGGGGGAGCATCATGCTTCCTTCTATGCATGAGGAGTCCAAGCTGCTTCTTTTCACCTGACAGGGGGGAGTTTCCTCTGGTGTGGAAGGAACACGTTATTCCGACCATGAGTTCCTTTCCCCTCCATCAGGCTGGCCAGGGGGAGGCAGTATAGAGACCAGGATCACTGCATGTGTTTTGTGAGGGTATACCTACTACCTATACCCTAGGGTAGGTATAGGCTGTCGTACTTGCCACCTCCTCACAGAAAGGCCCGTTTGCCTGCTAATACTATAACATGGAACAGATCAGTGTAGTGAGTATACAGTAGAGCCATACTGTATGTCATTTATGCTCCATGGTACAGTACAGTACAGTACGTACACTGCCTCTGCCACCTCACAACGCTCCGCCGCCACCGTGACACACTGGGAGAATGTCGAGCCGCTATTTTCGGCGCACGACAAAGTGTTTTGGTGTACGACGACAAAGTGTAACTCCGAGCCAATAATGTCTAGCATATGAGCGTTATATATATGAGGCCAAGCCTTTATAACTGAGCAGATAAAACAGGTGTTGGCTCCCTCAGCTAATCTGCTTTCGCCGGCGTGGAGAGGAATGCCAGCTATGTGCTGCAGGGCTCTGTGGTCGCTGGGCCTGTTACCCACAGAACCAGGGCCGTTTGGGGGAGGGAGGGAGGGAGGGAGGAGGCCTGTTACCCACAGAACCAGGGCCGTTTGGGGAGGGAGGGAGCGAGGGAGGGAGGCCTGTTACCACAGAACCAGGGCCGTTTGGGGAGGGAGGGAGCGAGGGAGGGAGGGAGGGAGGAGGGAGCGAGGGAGGGAGCGAGGGAGGGAGCGAGGGAGGGAGGGAGGGAGCGAGGGAGGGAGGGAGGGAGGGAGGGAGGGAGCCCACCGGGACCAACAGCTACAGCTACCACTGCTGCTGCTGCTGCCTGCAGTGGACCATAATACTCTGCTTCTTGTTTTATGAATGGAGCTGCAGGGCTTTGCTTTGTGATGGAGGAGCGAGCAGGCAGGCAGGCAGGCAGGCAGGCAGGCAGGCAGGTCAGGCAGGCAGGCAGGCAGGCAGGCATGCAGGCAGGCAGGCAGGCAGGCAGGCATGCAGGCAGCAGGCAGGCAGGCATGCAGGCAGGCAGGCAGGCAGGCAGGCATGCAGGCAGGCAGGCAGGCAGGCAGGCAGGCAGGCAGGCAGGCATGCAGGCAGGCAGGCAGGCAGGCAGGCAGGCAAGCAGCCAGCTTCTGTGGGGGACCTGGAACAACATGTTTTTAGATGGGGGGTCGGCCGGCCATAACTTTGAGAAGCACTGCACACATAGAAACATTAGTTTTTCATGAAACTGTCATGATTTAGAAGACATTTTGTATAATCTGGTCACCGGTCTAAATCCGTTAACAACTCGGGTTCGACTATACAGCTGCTCATGTCCCAACGTACAGACCGCATGCATGCATGTATGCATGCATGCCACGCAGCCCTGTGCAAATACCCCCCTGCCGCTGCAGTGGATGCCATACTGGGGCTGCTGTGCACATAAACATCAGCCACTGTGGTTGAAACGGAGACGGGGCACATTTCTAACACTGAGCCCTAATGAAACATCCTGAAGTGATATGTTTTGAGCCCCAAAGTCAGTCGGTGCATTCCGTTGCTGTGAGGGAATAAACGCGGAGAAGCGTCTGTGGACAACAGCGTGTGTGTGTGTGTGTGTGTGTGTGTGTGTGTGTGTGTGTGTAGAACGGAGCCATTGGGTTGATTAGAAGGATTGCAGAGATCTTGAAAGTTAAATTGCCCCTATAGCTGTTCATCCCAACCTGCACGGTAAACTTCAATTAGGCCTACTTTCAGAATCAGGCTTGATTCTCTATCTCTCTATCTCTATACATGCCCCAGCATTTTGTCAACCCTTAGATACCCCTGTGTCGGATCGGTGGTTAGACTGGCATATTTGCAGATACCGATATGACCAATTAAGGACATATTGGGCAGTGTTTCCGATACGATACAGTATCGTCTCTCTCTCTCTACACTCTATATCCAAGGAAAGAATAACCTCTTCCATAATATTCTTCATAAGAAAATATGAAAAGATATTATTTTTTTAATTGTTTCCTTTGCGATGTTATAAGAAGCGCTGTTTGACCACTGCAGGGCTCTGTGTCGTTCCTCCTACACCAACTCTCAGGGTGTCCCGCTGCGTAATGAGAGATCGGGTGACGGGACAAGTGTTCTCAGAGCCCCCCCCCTCACGCATCATTAGGTGCTGCTGTTGACACAGGCCGGATGGTGAGGACTGAGCCGCCCGCTAATACCCCTAATACTTCTAATACTTGCACAAGCAGGCAAATTGGCTCCAATTACCCCCCCCCCCCCCCCGGTTATTTGGGGATAGAGGAGCTGGCACATGGATGTGAGAGAAAAGGGGGTGGTGGGAGCTGGGATATGGGGTGGGAGGGGTGGGGGGGGGGATTTGAAGGATAAAGGGATGGAATGGGGAGGAGAAATTGAGTTGGAAGAGAGATTATGATTGCCATATGCCTCTCCTCTCCTGTCCCCTCATCCCCTCTCCCATGTCCCCTCCCCTCCCCTCCCCTCCCACTCATGTCCCTCCTCTCCTCTCCTCTCCTCTCCTCTCCTCTCCTCTCCTCTCTCTCCTCTCCTCTCCTCTCCTCTCCTCTCCTCTCCTCTCCTCTCCTCTCCTCTCCTCCTCTCTGCTCTCCATCGTGTGGCGTCTGTATTTATGTAGGTTCACGTTCAGACAGCTGGCATTGTGTTGGTGATTGTTAGACTAATCATCCGCTCAATTACCCTGGAATGCAGTGGAGCTGTGGGGGGGGGGGGGGGGGGGGGGGGGGGGGGGGGCTCTGCTGTAGGGGGGGGGGGGGGCTCTGTTTTGACAGATCACACTCTCTGACTCTCTTTCTGTATCACCCCCCCCACACCTCACCGCTCAGCACCCCCCCCCTCTCTCCCTCTCTCTCTCTCTCTGTCTGTCACTATCTCTCTCTCTCTCTATCTCTCTCTGTCTGTCACTCCTCCGTCTCTTCAACTGTCTCTCTTATTCTCTGTCCTTCTCCGTCTCTCGGGGTCTCTTTCATTACCGTACAGTATTACATAGTAAACTACAGTATCTCTCTCCTTTTAATGACCTGTCTGTCTCTCTCCTTTTTAATGACCTGTCTGTCTCTCTCCTTTTGAATGACCTGTCTGTCTCTCATGATTGTCACGGTTCGGTACAGTCACTATTGCCCTGCATTCTCGGTCAAGGTCTCTCTGTTCGGTTCGATGTTACTGTACTAATCTTTTCATCCCCCTACTCTCTCATCTCTCTCTCTCTCTCTCTCTCTCTCGCAATGGAGAAAAAAGAAAAGAAAAGCAAGGCATAAAAATAATTTAAAAAAAACAAGCAGTAATGCAATACAGTGAGGACATGAATAACAAAAAATACAAGATCAATTAAAAGCATGTTGTAGAAGTGGGTCTTGAGCTGTGCTTTAAAAATGTCTACAGAGGCTGCCTGACGAAGGTACAGTGGGAGTTTGTTAAACTACAGAGGCTGCCTGACGAAGGTACAGTGGGAGCTTGTTCCATGCCGTCTGCCCGTAGAGACAAAAGCTGCTTCCCAGTATTTTTTAGTTGCCATTT
>NC_137877.1:1957220-1972220 GCF_963924005.1 Protomyctophum bolini | reverse complement strand
AGGCTGCCTGTTGATGGTCTGGGCGGGGTCAATAATCAGCACACCTGAGGGATATATATAGGCCTGACTAGGCAGCATACAAACATTTTGTCCCTCACTGAGAGGTGCTCACAGCACCACAGCTCCTTTGTGCCTGTACAAAGGAAAGGAAAGGTACCATGTTTACCTGCAGGGTAACTGGACTAAGGAAAGGAAAGGTACTATGTTTACCCAGGGTAACTGGACTAAGGAAAGGAAAGGTACTATGTTTACCCAGGGTAACTGGACTAAGGAAAGGAAAGGTACTATGTTTACCCAGGGTAACTGGACTAAGCTCTAAGAACTAGTTTACAGCCAGGCCCTGCTCATAGAACATTTCATGGTAGAGGTTCAATGCCTTGCTCAAAGGGCACTTCAGCGGTGGTAATTTTTAACGTGCCGGCCCGGGGATACGAACTATAGCGACCTTCACGATATCAAGACCGCTCCGCAAACCGTTCAGCCACCGCTGCCTCAAAGCATTACTGTAAGTCTTGCCTTTCATATTTACCAGAATGCCCTCCATACTCTCTACTTGTTACATTGCATTATGTTTCTTACTGTCTGATTACACCTGACTTATAGTTATAGGACTGCCTTTTGAGAGATGCATGAATGAAAACATGTCTGTCTGTGTGTGTGTGTGTGTGTGTGTGTGTGTGTGTGTGTGTGTGTGTGTGTGTCTGTGTGTGTGTGCGTGCACAACAACATGTGCATGTATCTGTTGCCCCTCTTTGGTGAACTTCCTGTCCAGACAGGAAATGCATTCCTCAGTGGCGCGTGTGCGTGCGTGCTGTGTGTGTGTGTGTGTGTGTGTGTGTGTGTGTGTGTGTGTGTGTGTGCGTGCGCGTGCTCTGCGTGCGTGTGTGTGTGTGTGTGTGTGTGTGTGGGGACAGACAGGCATGTCATGGTATCTTACAATAACTGTGTGAGGAATGCTCTGCACGGCCCGTTCTATGGCAGCCCAGCCTTGGCCCGCCTCAGCCCAGCCTCAGGGCTGACATCAGGCCCACATTACACTATAGAAGACCCATTAACCCATTTTGGGAGGGAACCCCTTTTGGTGTTAGCATCATGTTATGCTTTAACGATTGAAAAATAGCAGATCTACAAGCTCATAGCGCGCCACCGAGTGGCGCGCTACGAGCTTGTAGGTCTGCTATTTTTGAAAAATCAAAGAACGGCTGACACAGAAACATGGCTTTTTCAGAAAACTGCAGGATTTAGAAGACATTTTTAGAATCTGATCTCAGGTCAGAATGGGTTAAACAAAAGTTGGTTGGTTAGAAACTGTAAGAAAAGAATAGACCATATGGACCAATAAGGAATAAATATAGGCTATACAGTAGCTACTATTTGGCATGGTGTATCCTGACACATATTACAGTATAGTGTATTTACTGTAGTATCCTGACACATACAGTATATGTACTGTACTCTACTGTAGCTGCTATACTTACCCATAATGTGTCAGGATACTCCATGCCAAATGTCACACTTACATGTGTATTTATGGAATTTCTGTGCCTTTACACAATTTCATATACATTATTATATACCAAATAAAGGGGGTTTTGTGGCCCCTGAAACTAACGAGTTGGGAGTGTTCCCTTCATTTTGAGATGGCCCATTTAAGGTATATATATATATGCTTACAGGAAATAATAGTGAGGAAAAAAGGTAGCAGAAAACATTATGAGGGCTTGGCCTATCCACACTTTTCCTGGGCTGTGTGTGCTCCAGTTCCTGTCGATTTGATCCAATGAAAGCCAATGAAACTGGTCAGATGACCAATGAAATCAACAGGAACTGGAGCACACACAGCCCAGGAAAAGTGTGGATAGCTCCCGGACTGCTGAATTCAATATTTGCCTTCAGTAAACATACAAAAGATATCGGCGTCACGTTATATATACAGTGCCAACGTGTGAGCTTGTAAATCTGCAATTCTTGAATAAAACAGGTCTTATAGGTGGTTAAAGGACGACTTCGCCCATTTTCATATTTGTCCTCACTAATGATGCTCATTATAATATGGTACCATTTTTGTCTACCCCGTCTGTCTCAGAGGAGGGCTGTGGATAGGACACAAACCTGCCTATACCAGTCAGTGTTGTTTTCGTCGACTAAAACTACGACGAAAAATGTTCGTCGACTACCTTTTTTCACTGACGAAAACTAAATTAAAACTAAGCTATGGCGACTAAAACTATAAGACTAAATGTATTGACAATTTTGTCAACAGATAAAAACTAGACTAAAATGTTAGGAAGGGACTAGTGGACAAGAGATCCAGTATAAGTCATTTTAGACTTAGTTGCAGCGCGACGCGTTGTGAGCTTGTAGATCTGCTATTTTCAGCATCTGAAGAAAACCGTCATTACAACGGCACCAAGGCCTGCCAAAATACATTTTAGTCGACTAAATTAACTGTAGATTTAGTCGACTAAAACTATAGACTAACACTAAAACATTCCTGGTGACTACTACTAAGAGACTACGACTAAAACTAAAATCAAAATAATTTGCTGCCAAAAACAACACTGCCTACCAGTGACATCATCGACGGGGAATGCAAGCTATAACAGAAACTGCAGGCTTTCTATTCCAAGTTAGCGTGCTATAACCCATTCTGACCTGAGATCAGATTCATACCAGGTTTCCACTGGACACACACTGGTCTGATGAACCCATTCTGACCTGAGATCAGATTCTAAAAATGTCACTCGTTCTTCGAATTTTTCAAAAATAGCAGACCTACAAGCTCGTATCGCGCCACTCGGTGGCGCGATATGAGCTTGTAGATCTGCTATTTTTCAATAGGTAAAGCATAACATGATGCTGACACCAAAATGGGTTCCCGGTCAGAATGGGATAATAATGGAAGGCATTGTTCTCATTTTAATTTAAAAACATCTAAATGCAATTTATTTTCAAAAACAGCCTAATAATGATGTTAGTAGTAGGTGGGGCTTCTTTCTGAACTGTCCACAGCCCTCCTAAAAAGAGATATGAGACACATCTTGAATGTATGTTTTGTAATTTTCATCTAAATCTGAGATGTAGACATTAATTTAGTCATAGTCTTTTGGAATGAAACTTCATTTAGTTTTAGTCATATGTTTAGTCACCTGTAATGTTTTAGTGTCAGTCTAGTTTTAGTCGACTAAATGTCATGAGATTTTAGTCGACTAAATCTGCAGTTCATTCAGTCGACTGAAATGTATAGAGGGTATATGCGCGTGACATCATCATCATCATCAAACCAGGAAGTTATGCGCGAACGCCTATACTACCGAGTGGACGTTTGTCTCCTGTTCAAAATGCAAGAATAAATGATTACCGTTATTTACTTACACTATAGGATTTAGACCTGAGGACGATTCTACAAATGCCGTCTAAATCATGACAGTTTTCAGGAAAGAAAACATGTTTCTATGTCAGTCGTTCTCAAACTATTTCATGTCAAGGAGCCCCAGAATTATCTATATTATATTTGAAAATATGTTCTTCCAGGGACCTCCCAGAAGCAAAGCACCAAAATGGGTTAATGCTGTATATTAGGAAACAAACAAACTCAAGAAACACGTAGTAAATCTGCAATTAAACGTGTGAAATATATAATCTTCCCGACCCACTGGCCGAGGACAATGTGTGACTCTACTAGAAAATAATAGAATAGAATGTAGTTTTTTTTTTAGCATGATTTGTTTTTAATGAGGACCAGTGTTTTGCCAATAGAACTCAGCAATGTAGTATTTACAGGTACCCATATTTACATTACACAGTCTCTCTTTATACCCAAAAAAAGGCAAAATAGCAAAGTTGGCATTCGAGTGGCAATTAGCGATCACAGCCATAGCAAAAAACAACAGCTTATTGGTGCAACAAAAGATTGTACAAAACATAATTAACAGTCAATGACAAAAACATTCACTGTACAAAACAAACAAAACACATCGGATCCTCAAAATCGGGTTCTTGAAACAGAACCAGGTCCCTTTATTAGTCGAAGAAGTTAAAATAATGTTTTACTATCAAGAGTGTAAACAGACATTCTTCCAGACTTGTTTTAGCCTCTTCCTACATCTCTTAAAGGACCCACATTTTGAGGTCAAAGCGTCAAACCAAAGTTCTCTTCAAATCCATGCCTGGATTCTTACACAGATCGCGGTCAGTGGTGCTGTGGTCATAATAGTCCCATCAGCTACAATCGGAATGCATCTCCATTTTCTTTGTTTTGTTTTTACAGTGCTGGTGTTGTTGTATAGCCATGATGAGATTTGACAAAAATGAGGTCCCAGGAAACGTGTCTAATAGTCCAGGAGGAATGTTCTTGGGGAGGGAGGGAGCGGTCGGTCGTCCATCTCCTCTCTCTGTCTGTCAGAACCAAGCAGTGGCTTTAGCTTTGTCCTGATCCACAGCTGCAAAGACACAGAAATACATTATTATTTATGTTATTGTCATCAGTGTAGTGTAGTGTAGTGTAGTGTAGTGTAGTGCGGTGCGGTGCGGTGCGGTGCGGTGCGGTGCGGTGTGTAGTGTAGTGTAGTGCGGTGCGGTGCGGTGCGGTGCGGTGCGGTGTGTATTGTAGTGTAGTGTAGTGTAGTGTTGTGCGTGCGTGCGTGCGTGCCTGCCAGACAGACAGACAGACAGACAGACAGACAGAGAGTGTGTACTGTACTGTACATAGAGTGTATTATGTTATATGACGTACCCGTATCGTAGCCCTCCGGGGGTCCATGGAGGGCCACAGGGGGCCAGGCGGTGGGGGTACCCCCGACGGGGCTGCCCCTGCCGGGGTCCATCTCCGTCTTGATCCCCTCGCCGTGGGGGGACCCGTGCAGGCTCCCTGGGCTGCATGGGGCCGGCGGCTGGCCTCTCACTCCGGCGGGCAGCAGCAGAGGAGCGAAGCGGGGGTGGTCCAGTGCGTGGGCGTGGCCGTGGTGGTGGTGGGCCGGGTAGGAACGCAGCATGGCGTGGGCGTGCCGGGCGGCGGCGTGCACGTGCGCAGCGCGCGGGTGCGTGCGCGGGGTATACGCGTCGTGGTGGACGTGGGGGTAAGAAGAAGCGCCCGCAGCGCCCTGGGCGTTGAGGCTGTACGTCCAGCTGTCAGGGAGGGGGGACGCCCCCGGGGGAGAGAGAGCGTGGCCCGCCCACAGGGCTCCGTCGGCGGGGTGGAAGGGCACCGGGCTGGGGGAGAAGTCTGGATGGACAGAGGAGGAGGAGGGGAGGCATGGAGGGCTGCTCTGGGACTGATGGTAGGCACTGTTCCACACGGATCCACTCTGGTTCTCCGAGAGAGACACGCCGTCTAAAACACAGAGATATATATAGTTATATCTATAATATGCATGCAGTCATAATAATGTCTTTCAAATCATAAGCATGATAAAAATGTGTTCCTCATGAAAACATTGTATAGCCTGCACTGCGCACACTTACACACGCTAGCCCCTCCTATGTACTCTATAAGCTATTAGTGTAGATCTTCGTCTTACGCAAACATTACATTCCAATCGATAATGAATGGAGAATGTACGCCATATGTGGACGAGCACATGGACACGTTATGTCATGATGATGTATACGATGATAAGAGCGCCCCTCACTTAGATAGTATTTATCTGGTTGGCACCAACAAGGTGATAGTATTTATCTGGTTGGCACCCATAGGTGCCAGCCAACCATAGGTGCTCTCGATAAACATGTGTTCGATGATGTCACTGGTAGCACCCACAAGGTGCTGTGCAGATAGACACGTGTTCCTAACTTAATGTTCCCCTCCGTCTGCAGTGGTACAAGATTATACCATTATTGTGCTTTTTTTGGGGGGGCTACGGGATTACATGGGATTATCAGGTCAGTCCGTCGCTGCCTCTCACCTTTCCATTGGCCAGCGGCAGCAGCCGAGGAGGCGTGTGGTTGGCCGGCTCGGAACGGCTTGCTCTCGCCACCGCCGCTGCCGCCGAAGGTGCTGGCTGATGCTGATTGGCTGAGAGCCCGGGAGAAATGCTCGTCCACCACGTCACCGATGTCTCCGTGGAAATAGGTGAACAGGACACACCTGGAGCTCAGGTACTCGGCCTCCGCCGGCTGGAGGCCGTCCTTCGTGGAGGACTGAGACCCTAGTGGAGGTTCTGGTTCCGGGGCCCTCCTGAGGCCCGGGGGCTCTCCGGGCCCGGGCATGGGGACCCCTCCTCGCTGCTGGTGCTGCCTGAGGCCCCCGGGACAATGCTGCTGTTGCTGCTCCACACACTCCTGCTGCATCTTACTGTAAACACTCAGCTTCCTCTGAGAGGGAGAGAGACAGAGAGAGAGAGAGAGAGAGAGACAGACAGAGAGAGACAGAGACAGAGACAGAGACAGAGAGAGGGGGGGGGGGGGTTGTTTTTACTGATTTATTTGCAAAGCCTAGAATTGAATAGAATATAGAATAAATAGTATAATACTATGAGCTATTGTATAGTAGGCTACTAAAGCTAATGTAAATATTAATCTGGTCATCTAAATCTATAAATCTAAAACAACATTTTATTCATTAGGCTGCAGCTATATGTTTGTCCCTCGTGTAGGCTATCGGAGAATAGCCTAGAGATACGTGGTGGCAAACAAACCACAGCAAATAATATAAATGGCATTCCTTCCAGTGCTCAATGGCCCGGACACAGAAAGGCCTCCTCTACATTCCGGAGTTTGACTGGCCCGGGCTGTCATTACATCACCGTTATTTGACAGAGGATTAATAGCAGTAATGACACGGAGTCATTACGCGTGACCTGGAGTCAACAAGAAGCGTCAAGACTCAGGAATTCCATCTTGACGAAATTATAAATTAAGTGGGTGGAGAGGAGAGATCAAAGAGTTTAAATAGTGTTTGGGCACAACAACAGAGATCTCCTCCCCTGAACAGAAAAACAGCAATCTGTCAAATCAAATGAAACAAACGCTTTTCTTTTCTTTTTTTTTTTTACAACTATTTGCCTAACGTTTTCCAGAAGAAGGTCCCAGGACTGGAGGGAGTGAGTGAGTGAGTCAGTCAGACAGACAGACAGTCAGTCAGTCAGTCAGTCAGTCAGTCAGTCAGTCAGTGAGTGAGTCAGTGAGTCAGTGAGAGAGACAGACAGACCGACAGACAGACCGAGAAGAGAAACTCACCTGTTGTTGTTGATGGTGATAGTACGCCGCCTTGTAAGCCGCTGCTGCGGCCGCCTGGGAGGCAGGGAGACAGTGCGCTCCTCCTCCATAACTCTGGTGGTACATGACATCCAAGCAGCTCATAGCGACGCTCCGCTCCGGACAGGACGGGACAGAACAGGACACACGGGGTGGTGGTGTGTGGTTGGTGGGTGCAATGAGAAGAAGAGAGAGACTCAGTCAGTCCGGGTCTCCGGGAGGACTCGGAGGAATAAGCAGCAGCTAGCCGTAAAGCGAGTCTCCTCAGACGGTCACAACAACTACAGAACCCTCTGTGGGACCTGCTGCTGCATCACCACCGCTGCCATCACAGCTCCATATATGCCGGAGCGCACACAATAGCCGTCCCGTCCGCTCGGCCAGTTGAAAAGCAGATAGTTTGCATAGAGACAATGCGGCCCCGCTGTGAGTGAGTTCTGACCACCTGCGGCCCCGAATGAAATGAAACGAGTCCCCAAACGGAGGCGATACAAACAAAACAAAAATGATAATACGACTGGGACTGTCTGCCTGACGGAACTTCAGCTGCTTTGAGAAGTTTTCAGAGCGGCCGCTGATTGGGTGAAAGTCTCTCTCTCTCTCTCTCTCTCTCTCTCTCTCTCTCTCTCTCTCTCTCTCTCTCTCTCTCTCTCTCTCTCTCTCTCTCTCTCTCTCTCTCTCTCTCTCTCACTCTCTCTCTCTCTCTCTCTCCCTCTCTCTCTTTTTCCCTATTTTGGGAAGCATCATCATGCAGGCACAGTGCGTTGGGGAGGGATGGAGATTATTTTGCGCGCACGGCGTTGCGCACGCCCACTTGGAAAGGTCTCATATTAATCTCCTGAGCCCAGCTATAGACACCCCTTTTTTTTTTATTCGGCCAAGATAATACTCTAATAAAATAATAATAATATACTTTTAGTTAGGGCCCTGTTTTGATTTAGAACTCCAACCAAGTATCAACAATATAGGCCTATCATAGGCTCTCTTATAGGCCCAAACTGAAAATGACAGGAACCCCCTTAATTACCCCCCAGTGATCAAAACGACATGTGATTTAATTTCTGTTTTCATTAACTTGCAGTTTTATTTCTGTGAATCGCTCTGTGTAAAGTTCAGAGCTATAGTGCGAGCAGCCAAGTAGAGCGTCCTATAGGAGTATTATTATTATTATTATTATTATTATTATTATTATTATTATTATTATTATTATTATAGTGCGAGCAGCCAATAGAGCGTCCTATAAGGGAAAAGTATAGGTCTACACCGCTTATTGTTGCTCACGATATTACAGTTGAATATGATCTATTTGCATATACAGTATAGTACTGCCATATCAATTCGTTCCCCTGTTGGTGATGCTCCCTGCAGTGCAGTGCATGGTTCCCAAACCTTTTCATGCAGGACCCCCAAATTTACACTAATTATAGCCACGGACCCCCATTTGAAAAGATATTCCAGGGACCCCCATAAGAGACCATTTTTACGGCTCTATAGCAGTGACTCTCAACCTGTTTATTTCCAAGGACCCCCCCCCCCCAGTTTGACATGCATTAGTCTATCCGGACGGACCCCCATTTAATGGCATTTATATCTCTCTTGGACCCCCAATTTATATTGTAAAAAAATCTATATTATTTTAACTCTGGGAGTGTACAAATGGAACGGGTCCATTTGGTTCCATTTGTAGCAGGCTACACTCTCTGAGTTACAGACCCATAAATGAATGGTTCCAAACTATCATTTAGCTGGGGGGACCCCATATGTGCCCTCTCTCTCCCTACGCTCATTCTGTAGCTCAGGGAGAGGGCACATATGGGGCTAGGGGGACCCCCTGGAACTCCCTCGGACCCCACTCTGGGAACCCCTTGCTATAGTGTAGGGCTGTAGGCTATAGTCCCTCAGTCCCTGCATGGCCTGATAGAGAGAGATAGATGGCAAAAACCAGGGAGTGACATGCGAATTGATTCGAGTGATTTGCTGCCACCTGTTGGCCAATGACTTGAAATGCTAATGAGGATTTATTGACTGACTGTGTGTACTGTAGTTGACTTTATAATAGGATATCTCGATCAAACTATAGGCCTATATACACAATAGAAAATCCACTGAATTATCTATAGCTAAGCCCCTCCCCAAACTGCTATATGGTCCGGGGAGAGAACTGTGGGCAAAATGTTGTTAAGAAAGAATATATAGGCCTACTAGGCTGTGGTCCATGTCATATTTTCCCAGCAGCTTGAAAAAAACATTTGACCATAATCTGACTCACCATCAAGTGAAGTCCTTTTCCCACAATGCCTTAGATCTGTTGTCCTTGAAACAGTTGACAGAGTGTAGTATTTCATTACAAATCTAAAAGATAGATTATGTATTTGTTATTGAAGGGATCGAAATAACAATGGAGAATAAAGCTTTAACGGATTTAACAAATAGCCTCACTTGAAAACAAAAAAGTGGCTGAATTATATGTAGTGTTTTTAGTTTAGTTTTTCTTCTTATAAATTATTTGATCGGCCCCAAAACATTGTGTTCATTGTCATGATTTGTCACGACCCGAGTTGGCTTTGTCCGCGGCGTAACCGTCTTTAAATAAATACTTTAAGAAAATCCTATATGGGAGAAATGCATTGCATTTCATTTCCTGGGCCACTCGCCGTTCTGAAAGGGGGAGGGACTGCGACGCTCTATAGTGGTATTAATTTGATGATGCAGTGTGACAGGTGAATGTTTAATAGTGACAACAGTGGGTATAGTGGTATTAATTTGATGATGCAGTGTGACAGGTGAATGTTTAGTAGTGACAACAGTGGGTATAGTGGTATTAATTTGATGATGTGGTGTGACAGGTGAATGTTTAATAGTGACAACAGTGGGTATAGTGGTATTAATTTGATGATGTGGTGTGACAGGTGAATGTTTAATAGTGACAACAGTGGGTATAGTGGTATTAATTTGATGATGCAGTGTGACAGGTGAATGTTTAATAGTGACAACAGTGGGTATAGTGGTATTAATTTGATGATGCAGTGTGACAGGTGAATGTTTAATAGTGACAACAGTGCAGGTATAGAGTTATTAATGTGATGATGCGCTGTGACAGGTGAATGTTTAGTAGTGACAACAGTGGGTATAGTGGTATTAATTTGATGATGCAGTGTGACAGGTGAATGTTTAATAGAGACAACAGTGAGTACAGTGTTATTAATGTGATGATGCAGTGTGACAGGTGAATGTTTAGTAGTGACAACAGTGGGTATAGTGGTATTAATTTGATGATGCAGTGTGACAGGTGAATGTTTAATAGTGACAACAGTGGGTATAGTGGTATTAATTTGATGATGCAGTGTGACAGGTGAATGTTTAGTAGTGACAACAGTGGGTATAGTGGTATTAATTTGATGATGCAGTGTGACAGGTGAATGTTTAGTAGTGACAACAGTGGGTATAGTGGTATTAATTTGATGATGCAGTGTGACAGGTGAATGTTTAATAGTGACAACAGTGGGTATAGTGGTATTAATTTGATGATGTGGTGTGACAGGTGAATGTTTAATAGTGACAACAGTGGGTATAGTGGTATTAATTTGATGATGTGGTGTGACAGGTGAATGTTTAATAGTGACAACAGTGGGTATAGTGGTATTAATTTGATGATGTGGTGTGACAGGTGAATGTTTAATAGTGACAACAGTGGGTATAGTGGTATTAATTTGATGATGCAGTGTGACAGGTGAATGTTTAGTAGTGACAACAGTGAGTACAGTGTTATTAATTTGATGATGTGGTGTGACATACACAGTATTATACAGTAACAGTGTGACAGGTGAATGTTTAGTAGAGACAATAACAGTGGTATAGAGTTATTAATGTGATGATGCGGTGTGACAGGTGAATGTTTAGTAGTGACAACAGTGGGTATAGTGTTATTAATGTGATGATGCAGTGTGACAGGTGAATGTTTAGTAGTGACAACAGTGGGTATAGTGTTATTAATGTGATGATGCAGTGTGACAGGTGAATGTTTAGTAGTGACAACAGTGGGTATAGTGTTATTAATTTGATGATGTGGTGTGACATACACAGTATTATACAGTAACAGTGTGACAGGTGAATGTTTAGTAGAGACAATAACAGTGGGTATAGTGGTATTAATTTGATGATGCGGTGTGACAGGTGAATGTTTAGTAGTGACAACAGTGTGGGTTGATTTATAAGTGTTATTAATCTCCATGGATGCTCCTGCTGTTTGTTGCTGCCAGATATGATATCCAGGTTGCCAGATATGATAATATTCAGGTTGCCAGATACAGTATTATCTACAGTAGGACCTCAGGGTGTAGGCCAGGCAGGAAATGGGCTCATTGCTGCATCCATGTTTCATTCCCTTTGATGACGCTGTAAATAAACCACACGCAGAGTTTGAATTATTCACCCCCGTAACGATGACAGCTATAAGGCAGCTGCCACAGAACAGAAAGTGGGCCAGAGTTTTTGGGGTTCCATTTCCGTCGCTGCTTAAACCCCTTATCCCTAAACTTCTCCCTAAACCCCTTATCCCTAAACTTCTTTGCCATTTTCTGAATAGTTCAACTAGCCAATCTACATTGACACGTTGTGAGCTTGTAGACTGGCCATTTTAACTATACAAAAATGTTTAGCAAAATAGTAAAAAAAACAAAGGCAAATAATTTTATGGATAAGGGGTGATGAAAATGGAGCCCTATAGGTCTCTTCTCATTATTGAAGTGTCAGTAACTACATGAAGCCTCTGAATGATTTGTAGATCTGTTTGTAGTTGTGATTGGCACAATTTAGTATGGCAGTCCAAAGCATTATCTGTTCATTTGGTTGTATAGGTACTAGTTAATAGATAATGATGTCTTGCTTGGATGTGACTCAGTAAAACCTAAGGGTGAGAAGCCTGCATCCGCCTGGCCTGGGTGACAGCAGACTGCATGGGGGAGCGCTGGCGCTTTGGCACGGGGGGGTCAGATCAACATGGAATGAATTATGTACTGGCCATATAAGGAGCATGTCTTGAGTGTACAGGGTTTGATGAGGTGAGATCAACATATGGAATGTCAGAACAGGTCAGCTCCCTATATGGAGATATATAAGGGTGGACATTCTCTTGAGTGTAAAGGGTTTGATGAGGGCCCAGGTAGGGCCGGGCCTACATTTCCGGACCTGTTGAGAACTCTAGTTCTCCCCCATCTCCCCATCTATGGGGATAATAAGTGACTGACTGACTGACTGACTGACTGACTGACTGACTGACTGACGGGAAATGGACGTTTTCATAAGTAAATGCGACCTGCGTTCACAATAACTTTCCTCATGAATATGCATGACTACTAATTGACAAAAATACTTTATTACACTGGTGTGTGGACAGACCTTATTTGCATAGTCCCTAGTAGTCTTGCATCCCCACAGTCAGAAATATCAATCTTGGGAAATATGCTTGAATGGAATGGGGGGTGATATACCTTTATTATTATTATTATTATTATTATTATTATTATTATACCTTTAGGCAACGCAGACCATTTAGAACACAAGCACAATGAATCCACACTTGTCATTAATTTCGATCTAATTGTAAAGACAAACCAAACAGTTAAATAGGTGAGTTTATATAGTATATATTTGTGTAGCACATTTCAAGGCAATTCAAAGTGCTTCACACAACATTAAGCACTATAAGACATTAAGACAGCTATAGTACAGAGCGCATTAAGACGGCGTAAAAATAAATACATTATTAAAAAGACATTTAAGTGTGCAGAAGAAATGATTAACACAAACCTCCGTAAGGCAGTCACCAGCAGAAAGGTTTTCAATTTGATGTAAACAGTAAAATACAGGAACGACACAACATTGTTACTAGTGTTTCACATTTCGTTTTGACTCGGGTTCAAGAAGCAAGCATGCAGACCTGTCCTAGATGACCTGAGGATGATGCATATCAACTTAAATAAACCACCGAAAGCTTAATATAATCCAACAGAAGAAACACAATTTTTTGACAAACAAAACCGTGTATAAATCTGGACTGGAACAGCAGTGTTCTGAATCAACTAACCAGTGGTCCTGTAAAGACACACAGTATAGTCTGGACTGGAACAGCAGTGTTCTGAATCAACTAACCAGTCCTGTAAAGACACACAGTATAGTCTGGACTGGAACAGCAGCGTTCTGAATCAACTAACCAGTGGTCCTGTAAAGACACACAGTATAGTCTGGACTGGAACAGCAGCGTTCTGAATCAACTAACCGTGGTCCTGTAAAGACACACAGAATTATGTATGCATGTATTTCGTGTATGTGTATATAGATTTATGTATTTCATTTTGACAGTTTTTCCGACTCTCCTTGGGATTGTTGTGGGTGGGGGGTGGGTGGGATAGGGGATTGAGTTTATTTTTTTATTTTGATATGTCTCTGTTTAATGCTTGCCCCTGCATAGGTTTGTCACAAAAACTTTTATAAAAATATTTTGAAAAGAAAGAAAGACACACAGTCTGCTGATGATGAATGAATGCTTACAACTTTTTTCCAGATCCTGCTGAGACTGTCACACTCAGAACCCAGAACGTGCCATGCCTGGGTCGCTGTCCTCATGTTTCCCCCCCTGTATGGCTTCCTGGTGTGTTTCCCCGCCTCGTCCTCTTCCTACCTGAGAGACAGTTTCACCCCTGGGGAAACGCAGCTGTGGACAATTGGACTAATTGTGACGTTATTGTTTTAAGTGCTGTGTTTCTGTCGGTTCTTAACATGATGCCGTGCTGTCGGAGAGCCTGGGGTACGTTTCCTTACTGTTTAAGTTAAGTGTCATTCGCCCTGTGAGGTTTATATTTCTGTTTACAGTATGTTATTAGTTTGAGTAAAGACTGTTTGTGCCACCATTCAGTTTCTGGTTCCACACAACAATCCTGGGTCACAGCGTGACAAGAGACACACATCCTTTTGATCCTAGCTGTATTCTGAAGATGATAACAAATATTGGCAAATGCACTGCAGTTTTATTGTTTTAATTATGTGACTTGTGTGGGGACAAAATGGGGAAATTGTGCTCAGTGGAGCACAGACATACAGTACACAAGTTCTCTATACTATAGAAGACAGACATAATTATGCACCGTACACAAACATTGACACAGATGCTGATCTTCAGGGGTTTTCACTAAACATCTGCAGCAGCCCCAATACTCCCTAATGAGGCACAGGGATGATTAGTGGGATGCGGGTGTCGGCCAGGAATTTTAATGGAATTTAGATTTTCCATCCTTATCCAGAAATTCCAGAGCTTTGGACTGAGATGTTCAGAGGCATGTATAGAAACAGTATGGCACATTAAAGGCCTATTCGTAGTTTGGATTGTCGGTGGTGAGGTGACCACCGCTCCAGTGGATGTCGCCAATGTTGTGGTTGGATGAGCGAGCGGTGGTGAGTAAAAACAGAGAGAAGGGCTGTGGCAGAGCGGTGCTTTGCTCTTCACCGCGGCTCAGTGACGTCATGTTGTAGTTTTGGGTGGTCACCTCACCACCGAACATCCAAACTATGAACAGGCCTTGAGGTGATTCAGGGGATTGACCCAGCCCCATGAATTTGCATACAGGTCACCAGATTTCATCATTTAATAAACCACGCAGAGTTAAGTGTCTCTAAGAAAGATGGACACTGCAGGAATGCAATGGAATGCAAATGCTTCAAGCAAAGCAGTTGCTGAAGCAATTTAGATATTTATTTTCCTAATTTCAATTCTGTGCCTTTTTACCTTACATGGCACTCCTGATGAGGCAA
>NC_137877.1:1944720-1952220 GCF_963924005.1 Protomyctophum bolini | reverse complement strand
TATATATATATTCATCTTTATTCACACAATCATCAGCAGAGACATCAGCAATAACAGCAGTTAATGTTTTGGTTTTTTTTCTTGTAAATTCTCAGTTTTGAAGTATAAGTACACTGTGTAGCAGACAAACAAACAGTCTCATACATCTTGACATCGTATGCATGATGTGTGCGCCTGCATGCATCTACTGCGTGCGTGCGTGCGTGCGTGCGTGCGTGCGTGCGTGCATGCGTGCATGCGTGCGTGCGTGCATGTGTGCATGCGTTCCCTGACCGTCTGCTCGGGCGGGGGGAGGTTGGGGCGGGGGGAGGTTGGGGGATGCCTGGATGGAGCTGATGATGATCAAACACTGCGGGGGGGCAATAATCTCTCATTATCAACTATTCCCTACGCTGTACGCTGAGCGCCAGGACACTCTACCCACAGGCAGAGAGAGAGAGAGAGAGAGAGAGAGAGAGAGAGAGAGAGAGAGAGAGAGAGAGCGGAGTCACTCAGTCGATTTATTAGCTCACCCGCCATTACATCCCCCGGTCCATGTCCTCTATACTGTCCCCATGGTCTCTCTCTCTCTCTCTCTCTCTCTCTCTCTCTCTCTCTCTCTCTCTCTCTCTCCGTCATGATCTACTTTTGTCGGTCTTTGTCTGTTTTGATCTCTTATCTTTTCTTTCATTCACTATCAAGGTATAGCTGCGTTGGAGCGGTGTGGCCCTGCTCCTGAACTTCAGCTATATGAGCTCCCTTAATTTTTATCCCACAATTTTGTAACCCATTTTTCACCCCTGTGTCAATCATCTAATGTGATCCTGGGCTCTACACACCCTCCGCCAACCTAGTCCCCATATATGGGGGACAAGGGGAGAGCAACCTAGTCCCCATATATGGGGGACAAGGGGAGAGCAACCTAGTCCCCATATATGGGGGACAAGGGGAGAGCAACCTAGTCCCCATATATGGGGGACAAGGGGAGACCAACCTAGTCCCCATATATGGGGGACAAGGGGAGACCAACCTAGTCCCCATATATGGGGGACAAGGGGAGACCAACCTAGTCCCCATATATGGGGGACAAGGGGAGAGCAACCTAGTCCCCATATATGGGGGACAAGGGGAGACCAACCTAGTCCCCATATATGGGGGACAAGGGGAGAGCAACCTAGTCCCCATATATGGGGGACAAGGGGAGAGCAACCTAGTCCCCCATATATGGGGGACAAGGGGAGAGCAACGGACTTGAACTCATGCTTCCTTCATGCCTGAGTGTCCAAGTTGCTCCTTTACACCTGACAGGGGGGAGTTTCCCTGGTTGGACGTAGCGCGTGGAAGGAACACGTTATTCCAACCAGTTCCTTTCCCCCCAATCAGGCGCCCCGGCTGGCCAGGGGGAGGCAGTTTAGAGACCAGTTCCTTTCCCCTCCATCAGGGGAGAGACCAGGATTAAGTCAAGTTTTCTTTCTGTTATACTTATAGTTTTGTGTCTTTTGTTTCCTTTCTCCTCTGTGACTTTCACTCTGTTCCTCACTGTCTTCTCCCCTCTGGCATATATTTCCCCACCTCTCCCCCCCCCCCTCCTCCTCTGCCCCCCCCCCCCCCCCCCCTCCTCCTCTGCCCCCCCCCCCCCTCCTCCTCCTCCCCCCTCCCCCTCCTCCCCCCCCCCCTCCTCTCTCTCTCTCCATCAGTGATCCATCCATCCATCAGAGAGAAGAAGGGCCGTTGTAATCCCACGCTGCCCATCATCATATCGTCCCCATGACGTCCCGGGACAGCGAGACTCCACGTCCATCCACGTTTGCATACAGACGTAACTTATAGCCTTGTTATAATATGTCAGAGTCCCATGCAGGCACCATCACTGCTGCCGGGGACCATGTATCACAGGCAAGGCACACGTACAGTACATGACAGGCCCCTTCATGTTACAAATCAGGATTTATCCCATTCAGACCTGAGATCAGATTCATACGAGGTTTCCACTGGACACACACTGGTCTGATCAACCCATTCTGACCTGAGATCAGATTTAAAAAAATGTCAGTCGTTCTTCGATTTTTCAAAAATAGCAGACCTACAAGCTCACAGCGCGCCACTCGGTGGCGCGCTGTGAGCTTGTAGATCTGCTGTTTTTCAATAGCTAAAGCATAACATGATGCTAACACCAACATGGGTTCCCGTTCAGAATGGGTTATTCATACTATATAGAATAAACATAAGGCTATGGCATGGCGGCTTGTGTAAAACATGCACATCTCGTTGTTCGCTGCATGCATGCATGGTGTTACAGTATAATCATATCATAACACTGTAAAAATAAAATAAAAGGATAAATAACACAACTC
Source organism: Protomyctophum bolini (assembly GCF_963924005.1). Lineage (NCBI taxonomy): Eukaryota > Metazoa > Chordata > Actinopteri > Myctophiformes > Myctophidae > Protomyctophum > Protomyctophum bolini. Next base: position 1,949,887 of record NC_137877.1, on the reverse strand, counting down.
CAGAAGATTATGATGATATCCAAGGATTTGGCCCCCCCGGGTCTCGTCCTCTCCTTGATGTAGAGCCTGAGCACGACTCCAGTGGTTGATCTGTAAAAGGACGAGGAGGAGGAGGAGAAACCGTACGTGTTACACAAAATACCGTCATCTGTGGAGGAATCTGTGCCTGATATACCGTATAGAGATAAAAAACCCTGAGCTGCTTTATAGCTGCATCTCCCACTGATTGTACGGAGATCTCATTTCACAGTCCAGCGTGCAGCCTCAGTCTCTCCACCGTCCGTGTGTCTCTAGTCGTAGTTATAGTGCGTTAACATTAAACGTCTGCTCGCCCCGCGGGCAACATCACAGCGAGAGGTGGTGGTGGAGAAGTGGACTGGATGGAGTGAAGAGGAACAAGTGATGACATGGAACACAAGAGGGTAAAAATACACACTATTAAAGAGAAGGAGGGAAGGAAGGAAGGAAGAAGGAAGGAAGCAAGCAAGCAAGAAAGCAAGAAAGAAAGAAAGAAAGAAAGAAATAAAGAAAGAACTAAAAGCTTTGCTGCGTGTGTGGGATGTAGTGCCAACCATTACTCTTTTGGCTGATAAATGGCTGGACATTGCCTGGTTCCAAAACTCTTTCATGTCAAGGACCCCCAAATTGACACTCATTAGCCCGCGGACCCCCATTTGAAAACATGCCAGGGACCCCCATCCATAAGAGAAGATTTTCACCCCCCCCCCCCCCCCCCCGGTTTGACCTGAATTAGGCTGCGCTGCGGTACGGTACCCCATTTCTATCTCTGGGACCCCCAATGTATATTGTACAATCAATGTTACTCTCTGAGTTACAGACCCATGAGGGTCCATTTGGTTCCTATCATTTAGCTGGGGACCCCCTGGAACTCCCTCAGGGACCCCTAGAGAGAGAGAGAGAGAGAGAGAGAGAGAGAGAGAGAGAGAGAGAGAGAGAGAGAGAGAGAGAGAGAGAGAGAGAGAGAGAGAGAAAGAATAAAGAAAGAAAAGGAAGAGATCACAAGAGAATAGACATAATTATACATTTTCTTGAAAAATCCACCACTTTTGAATTCTCTGTCACAGATTGACCCTACAGTCCTTCACTCACTGTAATCATCACTGCTTTTGTATAAGAAACACACATTCTAACCTCAGTCACCAGGCTTTATGTTGTAGTATTGTTTTGTAGTCATCATAGGATGATATCGTTACGTCATGTTGTAGTCATTGTTTTGTAGTCATCAGGATGATATCGTTACGTCATGTTGTAGTCATTGTTTTGTAGTCATCATAGGATGATATCGTTACGTCATGTTGTAGTCATTGTTTTGTAGTCATCAGGCAGGAACAATCAAACGGAACTTCCTTTTCCCTCAAACCAGAAGAACAACACAAAGCAATGCTACAACATGACGTATATAGCGATATATCATCCGCTCCCGACTTTATAAACCCGAAATGGAATGGCGCCCAGGCTACACACATTCTACAAACTCCACTTTTCAAACTGAAAGTAGAGTATTGGACCCTATAGCGGAGAGGCGGCGGGGGGCGGGGGGCGGGGCCCCTGAGTGCTCGGGGGTAGATTTATCACCGATGGGGCTCTTCTCTGTGATGAGGCCGTTTAGCGACAGTCCCTGCAGTCCTCCGCTGATTAGAGGCAAACATCTTCCCTAATAACCTTAACAAGAACAACGCCTCAGGATCACACACACGCACACACGCACGCACGCACGCACGCACGCACGCACGCACGCACGCACGCACGCACTCTCTCTCTCTCTCTCTCTCTCTCAGGGGTGCACACAGACATATCGCACGCATGCACACACGCATGCACACGCGCACACACACACACACACCTCCTCAGAGACAGCAACATAGAGCTGAGGGCTATAGGCTACTCATCCTCTTCCTCTCTCAAAGTCACCCCTCTCTCCTCCTCCTCCTCCTCCTCCGTCGGCTCGAGTAAAACTTGGCATCATTCTTGAGTATTGGGGCGAAACTCACCACACAAGTACCCACACACACACACACACACACACACACACACGCGCACACCGCACGCACACGCACACGCACACGCACACGCACGCACACGCACACGCACACGCACACGCACACGCACACACACACACACACACACACACCCTCTTCATGTCTTGTGTGTGTGTTCCCTTGAAATCAGTGGGGGGGGGGGAAAGGGAGGCATTTTCACTGAATTGAGTTGGTTATGGTTCAAGTGTTGAAGTGGCTCTCAGTCTGCAGCCTCAATATGGTGGAGAATAAAATAAAATACAAAAAAGAAAATCTATGAATATGATACTGACAAAATGTGTGGAGGCGCTGACCTCTTGGGATGGAAGACGTACGGCAGCCGACTGACATAAACCGGGGGAGAGAAAATGAGAAGAGAAAAGAATTTATGGCAGAATATATGAAGCCGCCGGGGGTCTAATTTAATGTGCAGTATAACTCCCTCCGAGGCTCCGTGGATATCTTTATGATCTCTGGTAGGATTCCTGTCAACAGTCTCTGTCATATTACTGTAGCTGCCATGATGAGGAGAGCCACTGATGTATATCAGACTATAATACACTATAAGTAACACACAGATGTATCAGACAATAATAATACACTATAACACACAGACTGTAATATATACACACGGATGTCCAATGGATGAGGGAGGTAGGAGAGAGAGAGAGAGAGAGAGAGATGGAGAGAATAGCGGGAGATGGGAGGGAGAGAGAGGAGAGAGAGAGAGAGAGGGAGAGAGAGAGAGAGAGAGAGAGAGAGAGAGAGAGAGAGGAGGGGGAAGAGGGAGAGAGAGAGAGGGAGAGAATAGCGGGAGCAGGGAGGGAGAGAGAGAGGGAGGGAGAGAGAGAGAGGGAGGAGGAGAGAGAGAGAGAGAGAGAGAGAGAGAGAGAGAGGGAGGGGGAGAGAGGGAGAGAGAGAGGGAGGAGGGAGAGAATATCAAAGAAATCCACAGAAAGACAGAAGAAAGGGAAACTATTAAAGTTGTCAGAGCCAGGGCAAAGCAAGTAGCAACTGCATGTGCCCCTTTTTATCAGTATCACTTATTAATTCTATTTAGTTTTCACAATTTTATTTAGTTATAATAACATAAATGACTCCAAAAACATTAGACAGATTATTATTATTAGTAGTATTAGTAGTATTATTAGTAGTCGGGAGAACCGCACCGCAGCGCCCCGCGGAGGTCTTCCGAAGCGTCGCAGGCTGCGGTGACGTCAGAGCAGTGAGTCATGTGAGCCGTTGGAGGAGGAACTGAATCAACACCAAACTGTCAACCAGGAAGAAACACACAAACAGCTCAGTGTGTGTGTGTGGGAGAGAACGGCGTCTTTTAGAGCCGTTTACATTAAGTAACAATTAGTTTAGTTGTTGTTTTCTTTTTATATAGGTTATTTTAGGGACGTTTTAGTCGCCATGGCGTCTCTGTTCAAGAAGAAGACAGTCGACGGTAAGTTTGTTGAGCACAAAGCTACTATAGCTAACTTGTTTTTAGCACCGGCGGAGGGGCTGCTGCTGCTGTGTGTGTGTGTGTGTGTGTGTGTGTCCAGTTCTACCTGTTTTGAATTTGAAAAACGCAAATCATATTCGGTGTCTGACTCTGACTCTCTGAACCTTGAACCCAATGTGAGAGCTTCGTCAAGCTAAACAAGCCACACATATACAGTGTCAACACGTATACCGTGTTATTGACGTTTAAAATAGCTTTACTTTATTGAAAAATAAACATCCATAGTTTGATTAGGAGGTTAATTGTCGGCTGGATTATTCAGTTGTAGATAATATACGCCTACATTAATGTACTTTACCATGTTACTGTATGTCTGGGAACCAACTAATTCTACCATCTCCATGGATATGAAAATGTCACTATTATCATTAGGGAAGAATAGGAGAATGTATTCATTACAGTAATTATTAACTCGATAAGTTAACACAAAAGGAACAAATACGACCATAAACAAGACAAACTGCCTTTTTGTCCAGACTTGTGCAGACTTCTCCAGCCAGCCACCCCAGCAATAGTTATTACAAAAAGAATAGAATAACAACAATAACAGAACAGTTTGGTTATTAATATATATATATATATATATATTAAATGTATTTATTGTTTATTAACAGTTTACAATTCATGGAGAAGATGGTGACAACTGACAACATCTCAAAACAGATTTTAGATTTGCATGGGAAGTGTGTGTGTGTGTGTGTGTGTGTGTGTGTGTGTGTGTGTGTGTGTGTGTGTGTGTGTGTGTGTGTGTGTGTGTGTGTGTGTGTGTGTGTGTGTGTGTCTGTGATTCTCAGACAAAGTGTGGCTGGTGTATATAGTGGACAAACTTTAGCAGCTACAGACAGTCAGAAGAACCTGAGAATGTGGCTGGTGAATTTCCCACCCTGGCCTGGATACATTCTGTAGTCATAAACAGAACATGCAGAGATTATGAATGATTAATTATTTCTTAACAAACTGACTTAGACTACCACTACCAGTTACATCCCTCCCATAATCCCTGTGCAATTCTAAATGATTCCAACCCCACTCGCCAACTAAGCACATTTTACATTTTATAGCTTCAACAGTTAATCGAACTATAATGGATTTAATCGATAACAAACGCAACGATTGTAGAAAAAGAGAGGAAGGAGTGCTTCTGTTTGGCCAGAGTAGAAATCACCAACAATCACTCAGAATTGTGACACAATTGATGCAAAAATTTGAAGAGACCAAGGGTGCATTTAATTAAGTGGCTAATGCATGTGCAAGGATTAAAATGCAATACTTGATTTTATATATTTATTGATTTTATATATTTTTTTCACATTATTTAATTTAATGACAAAAATAGTCGATCTACAAGCCTTATCTACTGGTTATGATTAAAAAGTGTGTGTGTGTGTGTGTGTGTGTGTGTGTGTGTGTGTGTGTGTGTGTGTGTGTGTGTGCGTGTGCGTGTGCGTGTGTGTGTGTGTGTGCGTGAACTGTACATGAGATGTGTGCCTTTCTCCCTTAAAAATTACAGTGCCGCAGTTAAAAAAAGAAAAAAAAACCTGGTTGAATATGCTAATACTGCCCCGAATTATATACCGTCCTGTCAAAATTCTCTTTACAAGCCTGTTAATAAAACAGT
>NC_137877.1:1911984-1939484 GCF_963924005.1 Protomyctophum bolini | reverse complement strand
ATACATAAAGAGTAGTTATCATGAAACATGCGTAAGCTAAGAATATAACAGTGGAATATATCCATATAATGAAACTATATATATATATATATATATATAAACTATACTATAAAGTGCTATGACTACATGAAAAAAGCAATTCTAGTGCTGTCTACGTAACATGCTACAAGTCTGTATCAAACGCTATCTAAGTCTACATGAATGGGGCTATATATCGGTGAAACTGACTCCGTCAAGGTTTTACCCCAATGCATATTCTGCCTCGTACCCTACCCCCCCCCCCCGCCCCCCCATCATCAAACCCATCTCCATCCTAGGACACACGTAGGCTGATCAGGCATCAGACATACAGGCACTTACTTGTGAGCTGTTACCTTTTCCACACTGAGCCAAGTTGTTGTCCAGTAAAATCCTCCACTCCTCTTGTCTTCGCTCTCTGGGCGTAGCGCGCCAGGGGTTGCCCAGGGTGTGTGTGTGTGTGTGTGGTGTGTGTGTGGGTGTGTGTGGTACAATAATCCGCTCGTTTGGCGTGCGGCTTCCGAGATGCGTATTTGTAGCATGGTGGTATCCCTCCCACTTTGAGACGTCGTCGGTACGTCACCTTGCGCGTTGTGCGTTTACTTTGCACGCACGTTTTTCCGCTCTCACAAGTATCTCGACTATAACCGAGAGCATCTGGACTTTGGCCGAGTTTCACAGAACACAGTTTATTGAGTTTATAGTTGTCTTTGTTTCTAATTATTAGAATTAAGGAGCTCATCATCATTATGGGAATAATATTTGTGCAATATTTGTGTGTCTGTTGTACAGCAGTTAATTCACTTTTCAATCGTTTTTCATGTAGTTTATCATCGTGACCTTATTTGCCGCCAATTAATAATGATGGGTTAATTGATTTTTAGGATCAATGAGGGTTAATTTTTTGAGGATTTTATTTATTATTAAAAAAAAAAATACCTCCAAGAAAATATTATGACCTTTTCCTAGCTTGTTTGATGCAGTTAAATATAACTTCTTTAGGCCTGTGTTTTGAAAGGTCTGACTGGGAGCTCAATTCACAGCTTTTGGGGGAGTCTTGAGTGGAGTTGGGGTTAGTCTGTACTGTAATATCAGTGAAATTGGGTAACTAATGGTAATAATCTGTCTGCTCTGGTGCTTTCTATTGCCAAATTTGCCACTGTTGAGCAGCGCTCCTAGGGGCATGTGAAGGCTGGGGCTGGAGGTGTATGTATGCCAACCTTCCTAGTTCCTACAACTTACTAGATGTGACACACAACTAGATGTGACTCACAAAAAGGGTGTGTGTGCGTGCGTGCGTGCGGTATCTGCTCATAAACCACGGTTGAATGAGTGACTTTGGGGACATGCATTATCTCAAAGGTGTCTTATTAGTTTGTGTATGCTACAATTGACCATAGAAAAGGACTGGGCGGGAACCCCTTTTGGTGTCTTAAGCATTATGTTATACTTTAGCTATTTTTGAAAAATCATGAAAATGTGTCACAAATCTTTGAATATTTATACCTTCAGAGAGAACGTCTTTGCTTCTGGGGGGGGGGGGGGGGGTCCCTGGAACAACATATATTCAGATGGGGGTCGGTGGCTGCTTACATATATTTTTTTGGGGGTCCTTGACATGAAATAGTGTGAGAAGAGAACTGCTGACATAGAAACATGAGCTTTTCAGAAAAAAAAAAACATTTGCTCTAAATGGGTCAATCAAATATATATATATGCGAAAGCTATAGCACAAGCTTGCGGAAAATATGTTTTAGGGATTTAGTTTAGTAGTCGTAAAAATTATTGTCTGCAGTCAACGTTTTTTAATGTGCTGCTGCAGGACACCAGATTTTAAAAGGAGGGGGGGAAGCTGTATTGTACTGTATGTGTGGGTTGTTCTGTAACTGTAATGATTGAATATCAGTGGGAGTTGTTTTAGAAGTGCTTTAACCCATTCTGAACGGGAACCCATAGCATCATGCTATGCTTTAGCTATTGGAAAATAGCAGATCTACAAGCTCATAGCGCGCCACCGAGTGGCGCGCTACGAGCTTGTAGGTCTGCTATTTTTGAAAAATCGAAGAACGACTGACATTTTTTAAAATCTGATCTGAGGTCAGAATGGGTTTAATCAGACCAGTGTGTGTCCTCCAGTGGAAACCTCGTATGAATCTGATCTCAGGTCAGAATGGGTTAACAGCCACCAGCATCCTCAATGTCTTCTCACTGTGCAGCAGTAGTTGATCCCATGGTGTCCATTCAACACACACGCACACACGCACACGCACACGCGCACACACACACACACACACACACACACACACACACACACACACACACACACACACACACACACACACACACACACACACACACACGCGCACGACACACACACACACACACACACACACCCCGCCGCAATTGCACACATACAGCCGCGTTGACTAATAGGCTGTGAATAGAAGATGCTTTAGATTCCACGGCAGCAGCAGTGAGTGTGAATGAGGAATGCTGTGCTGCCACTCTTTGTGTCTAGTCTGATACAGTCCATTTGTCTCTGCGTGGCGCGGAAAAATATTCTTTGACACAGTCGACTGTGTTCGTTGAGCTGTCGATGTCGAACCCCTTTTGGTGTTTTAATTAAGATTTTTTCTTATACTTTTAGCTATTGTAAAATAGCAGATCTACAAGCTCATAGCGCGGCACCGAGTGCCTCGCTATGAATTTGTACATCTGCTGTTTTTGAAAAATCGTGAAGATGTGCCTGAAATCTTTGAATATATATATATATATATTCTCTTTCAGAGTGAACATTTTTAACTCAAATCTTTGCTTCTAGGGGTTCATATATAACATATTTTCAGATGGGGGATGGCGGCCAATTACATATATTTTTTGGGGTCCTTCAGATGGACATGTATGAGAATGACTGACATAAAAACATAGGGTTTTTCAGAAAACTGTCAGAAGGCATTTGTAGAATCGTCCTCAGGTCTGAATGGGTTAACCCATTCTGACCAGGCACCCATTTTGGTGTTGGCATCATGTTATGCTTTACCTATTGAAAAACAGCAGATCTACAAGCTCATAGCGCGCCACCGAGTGGCGCGATACGAGCTTGTAGGTCTGCTATTTTTGAAAAATCGAAGAACGACTGACATTTTTTAGAATCTGATCTCAGGTCAGAATGGGTTAATCAGACCAGTGTGTGTCCAGTGGAAACCTCGTATGAATCTGATCTCAGGTCAGAATGGGTTAAAGCTAACGACGCATCACAGCGCAAGGCGTTTGTTAGCTTGAGCGGATCATGATGAATGATGTCGGCTCAGCGACCATCATGCAATGGAAAAGAAAACATACACAACGACAACACAAAGTGACAAAGACATGTGGAGTATATAAGCTAAGCTAACACTTTCCACATAACATGTGTGTGCCACCAGTTACACAAGTCTATGAATAGTCACGTTAACCCATGTTGGACTGAGGTCGATTAAAAAAAGGCTTCTAAATCCTAAAATCTTTCTGAAAAACCCCATGTTTCTATATGTCAGTGGTGCTCAACCTTTTTCATATCAAGGACCCCCAGAATTATCTCTATTGGGCCACGGACCCCCATCTCAAAATATGTAGTTCCAGTCACCCCCCAGAAGCAAATATTTGAGTTAAAAATGTTCGCTCTGAATATGGGGACTAGGTTGGTGGAGGTTGTGTAGAGCCCAGGATCACATTAGACGATTGACACAGGGGTGAAAAATGGGTTACAAAATAGTGGAATAAAAAATATATATATATAAAAAAAAAAGTTCGCTCTGAAATATATATTCAAAGATTTGCGGCCCCAATTTTCATGACTTTAAAAAAATAGCAGACCTGGCTACAAGCTTGTAGATCTGCTATTTTTCAATAGCTAAAGCATGACATAAATAATGCTATAAACTCCATGAGGGGTTCCAGCCCAAAATGGGTTAAGTTATGTTCTGTATGCAAACGACACTGTCGTAGCCATAGATAGGACTGTTACACATTTAGTTTAAAAAAGGACAACTTTAGTTTTTTTTCCAACCACGGTTCATGTTTTAGGTTGTTAAACCCTATTAACCACATTTTCTTTTTTATATATATTTTTTATCCCACGATTTTGTAACCCATTTTTCACCCCTGTGTCAATCATCTACTGTGATCCTGGGCTCTACACACCCTCCACCAACCTAGTCCCCATATATGGGGGACAATGGGAGACCAACCTAGTCCCCATATATGGGGGACAATGGGAGACCAACCTAGTCCCCATATATGGGGGACAAGGGGAGAGCAACCTAGTCCCCATATATGGGGGACAAGGGGAGACCAACCTAGTCCCCATATATGGGGGACAAGGGGAGACCAACCTAGTCCCCATATATGGGGGACAAGGGGAGACCAACCTAGTCCCCATATATGGGGGACAAGGGGAGACCAACCTAGTCCCCATATATGGGGGACAAGGGGAGACCAACCTAGTCCCCATATATGGGGGACAAGGGGAGACCAACCTAGTCCCCATATATGGGGGACAAGGGGAGAGCAACGGACTTGAACTCATGCTCCCTTCATGCCTGAGTGTCCAAGTTGCTCCTTTACACCTGACAGGGGGGAGTTTCCCTGGTTGGACGTAGCGCGTGGAAGGAACACGTTATTCCAACCAGTTCCTTTCCCCTCCATCAGGCGCCCCGGCTGGCCAGGGGGAGGCAGTATAGAGACCAGTTCCTTTCCCCCTCCATCAGGCGCCCCGGCTGGCCAGGGGGAGGCAGTATAGAGACCAGTTCCTTTTCCCCTCCATCAGGCGCCCCGGCTGGCCAGGGGGAGGCAGTATAGAGACCAGTTCCTTTTCCCCTCCATCAGGCGCCCCGGCTGGCCAGGGGGAGGCAGTATAGAGACCAGTTCCTTTTCCCCTCCATCAGGCGCCCCGGCTGGCCAGGGGGAGGCAGTATAGAGACCAGTTCCTTTTCCCCTCCATCAGGCGCCCCGGCTGGCCAGGGGGAGGCAGTATTAACCACATCTTCTTCTCCTTCTCTTCTCTGTGTCGTAGACATCATCAAGGAGCAGACCAAGGAGCTTCGAGGCACACAGAGACAGATCACCAGAGACAGATCTGCCCTGGAGAAACAGGAGAAACAAATGGTGGGGGAGACGCACACACACACACACACACACACACACACCGTGTTGTTTTGATTTTAGTATAAGTCATTTTCATTTAGTTTTGTCATATTTCAGTCACCTGGAATGTTTTGGTGTTAGTCTATTTTTAGTAAATGTCATAAGATTTTAGTCGACTAAATCTACAGTTGATTTAGTCGAACAGTTTTGCCTTCCTTGACGACTGTTTTTTTTTCACTTGCTGAAAAAATAGACGATCTACAAGCCTGGGCTCGTAGATCGTCTATTTTCAGCATGCAGCTAATTGTAAAATGACTTATACTGGATCTCTTGTCCGCTATAGTCCCTTCCTAACATTTTAGTCTAGTTTGTAGTTGTTGACGAAATTGTCAATATATATTTTAGTCTTAGTTTTAGTCGACGAAATCAACACCGACACGCACACACACACACACACACACACACACACACTAGCAACGATATGTTGCGGGTACGATTTATACACTTTCAGAAACTCTGATGATACACTTTGGAGTTTTATTGTGTATATTTCTACATATTGCATCAATATTGTATGAATACCTATAGGCTAATGCTTCATTAGTGCACTAACTGGCACACACGCACGCCACATGCACACGCACGCACACAGGCACGCACACGCTACATGCACAGGCGCACGCACGCACACGCTACATGCACAGGCGCACGCACGCACACGCTACATGCACAGGCGCACGCACACAGGCACGCACATGCACACGCACACTCACACAGAACCTAGAGCGACATAATTGTGATCAAACCAGATTGGCTGGTGGATGACAAAGGACCTGATTGGTCTAGCAGGTTAGCTTAAGGCTGAGCGTTGCGCTCTCTGTCTCTGTCTCTGTCTCTCTCTCTGTCTCTCTCTCTCTCTCTCTCTGTGTGAGGAGAAGAGTAGAACATTTCCCCTCTGCTGAAAGATGAAAAGACGTTCCCTGTGTTCTCCTCTCATATCTCTGTTGTATTAACCCATTCTGACCTGAGATCAGATTCATACGAGGTTTCCACTGGACACACACTGGTCTGATTAACCCATTCTGACCTGAGATCAGATTCTAAAAAATGTCAGTCGTTCTTTGATTTTTCAAAAATAGCAGACCTACAAGCTCATAGCGCGCCACTCGGTGGCGCGCTATGAGCTTGTAGATCTGCTATTTTTCAATAGCTAAAGCACGACATGATGCTAACACCAAAATGGGTTCCCGTTCAGAATGGGTTATGTAAATATCACACAGTGCATAATTACCTCCTCGGGGAATTATCATCATTAATGCTTTCCCGTAATTAGTCAAGCTTTTTTTCCCTTCTTTTTTTGTCCTTTTTTTGGTCTTTTTTTTTAAAAGCTTTGTTGTTGAATAGATCCTTTTTTTTCTAAGAAATGTAAATGACGAATATTGCAGCAATCTAACATAATCATGGCTCTCTGTCAGCCAGACAGCCACCCACCCACTGTGTACTGTGGTACGGCCTGTACTAAGATTAACCCTGGCAAGGAAAGGCACACAGGGGGGGACAGCTGTTTGACAAGAAGGAAAACCCCAAAGTAACACGTTATCCTGCCCACTTTCAACTGTTACCAACACATTTATTGCTGAAGCACGATAAGAAAACCCCAGGCCGTTCCCTGCCGATGTTTTTGAGCATCATCAGAGGTCCACATTCACAGTGTTCTGCTTGGGCCCGGTGCCAGCATCATCAGAGGTCCACATTCACAGTGTTCTGCTTGGGCCCGGTGCCAGCATCATCAGAGGTCCACATTCACAGTGTTCTGCTTGGGCCCGGTGCCAGCATCAGGCCATAGGGCCGGGTCAGTTATCGTGTGTCTCCAATGCACAGCTCAGTGGGACTGTGGTTAGAGTGTCCGCCCTGAGACTGGGAGGTCGGGGTTCGATCCCTGGCCGGGTCATACCAAAGACTCCCTGCTTGGCACTCAGCATCAAAGGGTTGGATTGGTCAAATCTACTAATCAAATGATTCCCGAGCGCGGCACGGCTGAGGCTCACTGCTCCTAGAGATATGGGTCAAATGCGGAGAACAAATGTCACTGCGGTAACGTGTGTGACAAATCGTATGACTTTGACTTTGACTACAGTACAGTACAGTACAGTACAGTACAGTGATGCACCGAATATTCGGCCGCAGAAAATATTCGGCAGAAAATGGCTAAAAGTAAAAAAATGCATTTTCGGCCCCAATAGGCATAAAACATATCACCGAATAGTGTATGGCAATTAATGCATTCAAAGGAGCTGAATAAATGTTTTATGGATCCATAATAGTGATTGTTATTTAAGTTAAGTTTTGCCATAACCATTTATTTTTGCCATAAATCAGGTAGCTTTAAAGGTACGGCCATGACAACAATTGTAGGAAAAAAGATATATATAATATTAATCATATTCGGTTTCGGCCAAGGATTTCCCTTTCGGTGCATCCCTAGTACAGTATGTATGTATTATATAGTACAGTATGTATGTATTATATAGTACAGTATGTATGTATTATATAGTACAGTATGTATGTATTATATAGTACAGTATGTATGTATTATATAGTACAGTATGTATGTATTATATAGTACAGTATGTATGTATTATATAGTACAGTATGTATGTATTATATAGTACAGTATGTATGTATTATATAGTACAGTATGTATGTATTATATAGTACAGTATGTATGTATTATATAGTACAGTATGTATGCATTATATAGTACAGTATGTATTGTATGTATATAGTACAGTATATGCTTCTCTTGAACAAGTTTGAAATGTAGTAATTTACAGATGCCCCTGTTCTGCTTAGCGGGCAAACTCAGCATTGACCTGATGCAGTGTGTGTGTGTGTGTGTGTGTGTGTGTGTGTGTGTGTGTGTGTGTGTGTGTGTGTGTGTGTGTGTGTGTGTGTGTGTGTGTGTGTGTGTGTGTGTGTGTGTGTGTGTGTGTGTGTGTGTGTGTGTGTGTGTGTGTGTGTGTGTGTGTGTGTGTGTGTGTGTGTGTGTGTGTGTGTGTGTGTGTGTGTGTGTGTGTGTGTGTGTGTGTGTGTGTGTGTGTGTGTGTGCATAGCATGTATTTTAATGAGCCTGCTCAGCTCTTAAAGTGTGTGAGTGTGTGTGTGTGTGTGTGTGTGTGTGTGTTCCAGATGCAAGAGCACTTCTGCTGAGTGGAACAGCAATGAGACGCTAATGACGGTGTTAGCCTTCACACACACACACACACACACACACACACACACACACACACACACAGAGCACAGTGGGGGAAGGGGACTACAATAGTATGTTGTGCAGATTACAGAACATTAATACTGTACATTATTGCTTGTGTGCTGCGAGACGCAGGCAACGCACACACCTCCTGTAAGTGTTGGAACGCACACACACACACACGCACACGCAACACACCCCAGGTTTTTACAGCAGTGCTCAAAGGCCTGGCTCGCTTGTAGTAACCGGGAGCTGCAGTCTAGTCCCAGGAGACACACACACACACACACACAAACACACACACACACACACATTACGTACGGCCCCCATGGGCAATCAGCGTATTTTATATGTTTACCAAAGTTAAAGGGGTATATTAGCTTGCAGGTGTCTAAACCCAATGACTATTTACTCTCTCCAAGTGCATAAACCCAGCAGCCTCTGGGGAGCGCGGTGCATTATATTTGTTTGTTTATCAATCTGTCGACGAGGCATGTTATGTTACAGTACCGCTGTTTGTGTGTTTTCTAATGACCTCTTTGTAGATCAATTTGTAACTCTTGAGACTAGTGAGTACAAATGGAACCATCCATTAGGCTCCAATTGTACACTCAGAGTTAACTTAACCTAACTCTCTCTCTCTCTCTCTGTCTCTCTTTGTAAAAATGGCAAAATATGACTCCTTGAAGTGGGACTCATAAAATGTCCCTGGGACTCCTCCAAAAGACCATCCCTGCATTCTTGGACTCATTACATTGAAAACCTGTTGACATCACTGTCCTCGTCTCTCTCCTCAGGAGGCGGAGATCAAGAAGATGGCCAAGAGTGGCAACAGGGAGGCGTGTAAGATCCTGGCCAAGCAGCTGGTCCAGCTCCGGAAGCAGAAGAACCGAACCTACGCCGTCAGCTCCAAGGTCACCTCCATGTCCACGCAGGCCAAGGTCATGAACTCCCAGATGAAGATGGCCGGAGCCATGTCCACCACCGCCAAGGTGAGTCACGAGAAGAAGGGAATCACAAGTGTTCCCGTGTCGTATTTTCAAATCCATTTGAAAACACGACACGACGAAAAAAAGATAGGACAAACACATGCAGCGGATTGTAGTCTAGAGAGAGCGGCCCTCAGTCACCCGTTGGAATGAAAATGCATGCCTTTCAGGCAGCCGTTGTATCCTCGTCGTCTGGCAGGTATATCTCTTTGAAAACCTTTTGTGCCTCTGATTGTGTGTGTGGGGGGGGGGGGGTTGTCTCGGTGACGTACAGCAGGGCAATGAATGACTCCTGAACGTAACCGCGTAGAGTCCCAATTAGTCAGACCTACTCCAGGGTTCGTCCAAATGATCTGTAAAGGATCTGTTTACCCTTCCGTGCCTCACTGAAGGCTGTGTTTGTCTCACATCAAAGTGTCACTGAAGCCCTTCCCTCAGCCTGATAAGCCCACAGTAACTGAGGGCAGAGCAGACCTACTAACCTAGTTTAAGAAATGACATCCTACCAAACAGCAGTCTCAAACTCCCCCACAAAAACACCCATCTCTAGAATGACTGCAGTGTCTCTGGTGTCTACACACACACACACACACACACACACACACACACACACACACACACTGTGATAACCACAGAGAGTTGGGTGAACTAGTTTAGTTCCTGTGTTTTACTCGCATATCACTATTTCAGTGTTCACGTGGGATGTGTTAAATCATTTGATAAATCATTTGATAAATCATTTGATAAATCATTTGATAAATCATGACTCGTGGCGTCGTCACCGGGTTAATGAAGTGTGATCAGGACGACATGGAAATGAGAGACAGACAAAGCTTCCATCCACAGGTCATATTGTAATTAGGCTTCCTGGTTAATGAGCTATGAAGAGATTTAAAAACACATGTTGTTTGTGTGTGTGCATTCAACCCATATTGTAGACATACTAGCATCGCTACTCTGTGGCGGAACATTCAGAGGAAAGAGCAGATCTACCAGCGTGAGACGTGTTGTGGATAGATAGATAGATAGATAGAGTTTTTATTAAAGTGTCCTACATCATAAGATGCCCAGCCCACACAGGCTTACAAGACACTCACAAAATTGTACATATATAATGATGATACATATACACAAATAGACAGTTACTCATGGATACATCGTTCTCCAACGTAACTGCCTTCTCTGTGAATTTTCTAAAAAACAAAAACTTCATTACTGAACAACCAATTTAACATAAAACCCTCAGACATCCAAAACAGATCTGGGTTCTTATCCTGAATTTCTTTTTCAAATAAAAAGTTTCTTAAATCATGGCATAGTTGGACAATAGAAAACAAAAGGAAACACATGCTCTACAAGTGTCTTGTAGGTGTGGGGGATGCACACGCAGATCCGACACACTCCAGAATCAAGAGGCTTCAGTTACATTTCCAGAAGATGAATATAATATGTCCACTTTCTCAATTTATATTTTCCTCAACTGGGTTAACACAAAACGAACACGTTTCAGCTTCCGTCAGCGTTTTATTGTGATGTAAAATGGCACACAGCGTGTTTTCAGACACACACAAAGGACGTTTCAAAGCTCGCGTTCACGTTCGCCTGTTGGTAGATGTAGGTTTCTTTTTTCTTTCTTTCTCTTACTGATGTATAGAGTTGTTGTCTAGCCCATTCTGGGCGGGAAACCCTTTTGGTGTTAGCATCATGCTGTGCTTTAGCTATTGAAAAATAGCAGATCTACAAGCTCATAGCGCGCCACCGAGTGGCGCGCTACGAGCTCGTAGGTCTGCTATTTTTGAAAAATCGACTGACATAGAAACATAGCTTTTTCAGAAAACTGTCAGGATGTAGAAGAACATGTTTAGAATCTGATCTCGGGTCAAAATGGGCTAGACAGTTGTGGAACAGTTTTCTGACAGTCGATTTGTCGGAGCGGAATGGAGCTGACGTGCTGCCTCAGACTCAACCGGGGGGAAAGTAGGCCAGGCTGGTGTCAGACAGAGAGACAGAGAGCCTCACGCTGTGAGAGCCTCACGCTGTGAGAGCCTCACTCTGAGCACCGGAAGGAAGGAAGGAGAATGCATAATTTGTGTGTGTGTGTACGCACTTGTTTTCTGGGCTTCCTGTTCCCACAAAGGAAATTAATATTGTGCACTATACTAATCTATAATGAGGGGAATTCAGTTAGTCGAAGATGCTTTTAAGTGTGTGTGTGTGTGTGTGTGTGTGTGTGTGTGTGTGTGTGTGTGTGTGTGTGTGTGTGTGTGTGTGTGTGTGTGTGTGTGTGTGTGTGTGTGTGTGTGTGTGTGTGTGTGTGTGTGTGTGTGTGTGTGTGTGTGTGTGTGTGTGTGTGTGTGTGTGTGTGTGTGTGTGTGTGTGTGTGTGTGTGTGTGTAGACAATGCAGGCTGTAAATAAGAAGATGGATCCACAGAAGACCTTGAAGACCATGCAGGACTTCCAGAAGGAGAACATGAAGATGGGCATGACTGAGGAGATGAGTAAGGCTGGGGTCACTCGCACACACACACCCGCACATGCACACACGCACACGTGCGCACACCGATTCGAATGATGCGCTACTGCCGCATTTTTCAAATGTTTCCAACCGCTACATCGCTCCAAAGTACACAGTGGTTGTAACAGAAAAATCAATGTATTTGCTTCACTGTAACCTTTGACCTCCCTCTCCGTGTCCCCCCTTCCCCTCCCCTCCCCCTCCAGTCAACGACACTCTGGATGACATCTTTGACGAGTCTGGAGACGAGGAGGAGTCTCAGGACATCGTCAACCAGGTGCTGGACGAGATCGGCATCGAAGTCTCGGGAAAGGTGAGAGAGAGAGAGAGAGAGGGGGAGGGGGAGGGAGGGAGGGAGGGAGGAAAGGTGGGAGGGAGAGGAGACAGAAGACAGGAGACAGGAGAGAGAGAGACGGCTCTTGGCTGCCTGGTCACTTGAAACTTAAAACACAACACAGTACACCTAACTTGCTTTGTACTAGGGCATTCACTTCTAGTCATTTTTACTTGTTTAACTACCCTACCTATTTTTTTATTTTTCTTAAATAAATATTTGTACATTTAAAAACTGTACATTGGTGACTATAACCATAATCTACCACCTGATCTTGAGGCCTAGAAAATCGGGATTTATTTTTTATTTTTTATCTCTAGTCAACTAGTACCAACAAGGTCGACTAGTGGATTTACTAGTAAACTAGTGGACTAGTTGCTTAATGCCCTACTTTGTACAGTACCTTTTGTACACTAACAGACACAAGCCATCATGGGTTGTCCCCTCCTCATCCCAATCCTATGTTCATAGAACACACATTACTGTATCTCCATGGCCCAGTAATGGTGACATTTACAATAACCTTTTTGGTGTTTTGAGCATTATGTTATACTTTGGCTATTGAGAAATAGCAGATCTACAAGCTACTGACCCTCATTTAATGCCATTTATATCTGGGACGTCAATTTATTATAACTTTATTATAACATTTATTTATTTAAAATATCATAAAATCAATGTCAACTTAACTCTGAGAGAGTACAAATGGAACCAAATGGACCTGTTATGGTCCATTTGTACTCTCCATTTGTACTCTCTCTGAGGGCCAAAAGCCCTTGAATAGAGCGTCGCAGTCCCGCCCCCTTTCTGAACAACGAGTGGCCCAGGAAATTAATCACAATGCATTTTGACCATAGGCATTTCAAAAAGTATTTATTTAAAGACCTTTTTAAGCGTCGTACGAAGCCAACTCTTGTCGTGACCAATCATGACAACAAACACAATATTTTGGACCAAACAAAGAATTACAAAGAAGAAAAACAACAAAAAAAGTGTTGTAACCTGCTGTTTTTTTCCTACTTTCTAATTCTTTGTTTGGCCCGAAAAAAAAGTTGCTCCACCCCTGCTTTAGTTTCAAGTGCCGTTTAAAAAGAGCCAGAATCCGAGCCAGGAGGAGACCTGATGCCGCCACATGGTGGTTGGGACCCACTCGCCTTCAGCTCATTCTCCACATTTACTATCACCATATGTACAGTTTGTATGTGTGCCGGTTGTCCCATCTGCTGAGCGTCTGGCGCCCCCTGGCGGTCTTCATGGGTTATTACCCCTCCTTCATGACTCCATGGTTTCCCCCTATAAACCAGCGCACAGCAGGAGGGGAGCAGATAAAAGCAGAAAGACGGTTCCACAGAACGTCTGTTAACGGGACGTTTCACCCCCAATAAAACGTTGGGATGATAATTTGCACCAGCCTCTGCCTTCGCTTCAAGCGAGAGAGATGTTCGCTACAGTCGACCATATGTTAGATGTTTGCTCTGAGTTTAATTCTTTCATAGCGCGGCACCGAGTGGCACGCTACGAGCTTGTAGGTCTGCTACTTTTGAAAAATCCTGAAAATGTGGCGAAAATCATTTAATATTTATTCTTTCACAGTGAATGTTTTTAAGTAAAATATTTGCTTCTGGAGGGTCCCTGGAACAACATATTTTCAGATGGGGGGGTCGGCGGCCAATTACATATAATCTTTGGGGTCCTTGACATGAAATATTGAGAACCACTGATTTAGAAACATGAGGTTTTTCAGTTTTTTTCTTTATTTCGACGTCAGGCCTGTATGTGTTCCCAACCCATTGTGGTGTTAGCATCATGTTATGCTTTAGCTATTTTTGAAAAAATCGAAGAACGACTGACATTTTTTTTAAATCTGATCTCAGGTCAGAATGGGTTCATCAGACCCAGTGTGTGTCCTCAGTGGAAACCTCGTATGAATCTGATCTAGGGTCAGAATGTGTTAAAGGGGAGTTGTTCCATGTGTGTTCCAGATGGTGAGAGCCCCGACCGCCGGACGGAGTCTCCCCGGAGCTGCCGCGGCGTCCTCCTCCTCCAAAGCCACCATCTCAGACGACGAGATCGAGAGGCAGCTGCGAGCGCTGGGGGTGGACTAACACACACACACACACACACACACACACACACACACACACACACACAATCTGACAGACAGACGCATTCATACAGTACACACACTTGCCCACGAATGTCTCGGACACAAAGTACAGTTTATAGAAGATGAATATCCGATCTATTCTTGAGAATTAAAAAAAAAAGAATAATCAGCACCGCCACCTCTGTCTCTGAAAGGGCTACACTTTTGTTGTGACCTTTTTCGATTTTTTTCTAAAGCCCCAATTCGTACTTCATACGAGCACGACGAACAACAACAACCGAATTAAATGTCGTACGATGAAGTATTAATTAGGCTTGAAGGTTTTCCAACCTGGCGTTGGTGAGGTCCTTTTATTATACACGTGGCTGAGGCGTTGGGTTTTCTGACCGTTTCAGCGGGTCAGACATGTTTTAACAGAAAAACGTTCCGTAGTTTTGAATGGGTTCAGGGTTGAATTCCTAACGTAACCTCACAGTTCATCTATTAGGTAGGCCCGCCGGTACTGAACCAGTACTGAACCAGAACTGAACCAGGGTCTTTTCAATGTAACAACCCACCTGGTTCATTCCGTCTGAACCAAACAGGTTTACTGTACATCCTCTGCATGAGTTTCTTTTTTTCCTCCCTCCATCACTCAAACATCTGCCAGCCTTTATTCGATGCCTTGTTCCGTCATCCTGGGGGAATAGTTACTAATCATTACTATGTTGTCATACATCCTTTAGGTACATCGGCATCCCCATGCTTATTGGTCATGAATAGGACACATACTGTCAATGTCTAGATGACTTTTAACACCCCCCCGGGCCTAGTCCTAGTCCCTCAGGGTAAGTCCTAGTCCCTCAGGGTAAGTCCTAGTCCCTCAGGGTAAGTCCTAGTCCCTCAGGGTAAGTCCTTGTCCCTCAGGGTAAAGGCCTATTCATAGTCTGGATTTTCGGTGGTGAGGTGACTACCGCTCCGGTGGTGAGGTGACCACCGCTCCGGTGGTGAGGTGATCATCGGAGCTGAAATAACGTTGTAAAAAACAGAGAGAAGGGCTGGAGCGGTGGCGGTGGTGGTTTGCTCTTCACCGCGGCTCTTGACGTCATGTTGTAGTTCGGTGGTCACCTCAGTGACGTCATGTTGTAGTTCGGTGGTCACCTCAGTGACGTCATGTTGTAGTTCGGTGGTGGTCACCTCACCACCGTAAATCCAGACTATGAATGAGCCTTGAGTCCTTGTTCTACTTCACGTAAAGATGCATGAGAATCCACGGTGCGATCGATCCATCGTACGCTACGCAAAGCATGAGCTGGACAGCGACTAATTGGCATCACCGGCCCGCTGCTGTTGTGATACTGTCCAGTAAGAAGCACTAATTAATACTAATTAAAACGTTTTGACGGGCATATCAAAGACATTTTTGAATGGACGTTTTAATGCTACTGAATATGTAAGATGTACGTAATCCTCTTTCTTTTTTTTTAAGGTTTTTTTTCTTGTCTTGGTTGAGCTTTGCATTCTATTTTTAGCTCCTGCGAGACGTGGCTCTGACCTCGGCTGCTGTGCAGTTACCCTCGTTGTTTTATGGCTGCCTCGCACGCACACACACACACACACACACACGCACACGCACACGCACACGCACACGCACACACACACACTACGGTTAATGTTCTGATGGAAGTGTGCATACTGATGTGGCTACTGTGATCCAGGCGGTGCCGAGACTTCTGTAGCGTCATCTCTTAAAGGGACACATAAAAATATATATGTTAATGACGTTTAGAAGCTTTAGAACACTTTCCTGGGGGTCTTTATGTGTGTAATGTGTGGTTGTAGATATTTTAGATTGTAGCAGTGAGCCCAGTGTCACTGATGTCATGGACACTGGTCTCACTTCCTTCCTGGACTACAATTCCCATAATTATTTGGTGCACTGCTCCTCCTTGTGGATAGGGGGGGAGGGCTGTCTTACTGAGACAACATGTAGTCCAGGAAGTAAGTGAGACCAGTGTCCATGACATCAGAGACACTGTGCTCACTGCTAGAATCTAAAATATCTAAAACCACATATTACACACATAAAGACCCCCAGGAAAGTGTTCTAAAGCTTCTAAAAGTGTCCCTTTAATGTCAACATGGGCTTTGGGGCTCTTACGGAGGTCGGTACCAACCAACGCACGCCTGCTCATATTGGATGCAATCCTTAAGTCTTCCTCCAGCTCTGAGATTTGTTTCCTTATTTATTTTGTCATTGCCAAAACAAAAAAGAGAAAAGTATGAGACTGTCCTTTCTCTGATTGATGTATGTATGTATGTATACAATGCATAATACAGAATGTGTTTATGCATCACAAAAAAAAAACTAACTTCCTTCGTCTATCTTTCATGGTCATGGCTGGAAAAAATGCTGGGTTATGCAATTCGGGTCTTGGTTTTAGTGCAATTGTCCAGTTGGGGAAATGAAGATGGTTTCCATACTTAAACATGTAATGTATGTATGCTTCTGTATGTTTCCTTTCATCATTGTACACAGTGACCCATTTTGGGGTGGGTGGCTTTTATAATGAATAAAAACTCCTTCTGGTACAATTAGTTTAGTGTTCTCTGCTTTTGTCTTTCAGCCTCTGAGCCAATTTACGTAACCTAGTCTGTCAATAATTTAACTATAACATTAGAGCAGGATTCTTGGCAAGTGAAAGGTGTAAATTAGCAACACACGCCTGTTGTAAAAAAAAAAAGCAAAAAAAGCAAACATCTGCTGAGCGTTTGTGTATTCTGTGCAAACGATGACCGTTTATTTTAACTGGTCTAAAAGAGCCCAGGGGTTTATGAAACCAATTAAAACACCATTTACAGAATGCAAGTAAAAGAAAACTCAGAATTATACTTACTAATTGGCCTTGCAAAACGTGAAGCGATAAAACTCATTTGCGTTTATGCTCGGGAGAAGTCGCGGTGCGACAACGCGAGAGTATTTACGTGAGCGCCGTCCCGTGAATTTGTTGCGCACGTGCTCGGTATACGTGCACACGCCCCCCCCGCGGCTCACCGGACCTGGATTCTGTTTCGGGTTTTTTTATGCTTGCGTTGTTGAGCCACTCTTCAACAGACCTGGAGGAGACCTGTTGATCCAGACCTGGAGGAGACCTGTTGTTGATCCAGACCTGGAGGAGACCTGTTGATCCAGACCTGGAGAAGACCTGTGGTTGATCCAGACCTGGAGGAGACCTGTGGTTGATCCAGACCTGGAGGAGACCTGTTGATCCAGACCTGGAGGAGACCTGTGGTTGATCCAGACCTGGAGGAGACCTGTGTTGATCCAGACCTGGAGGTGACCTGTCGTTGATCGTTGTTCCCGTTTGTAAGGTCCTTATTAACTCAGATTACAGTTTTGCTGCACTGCTTTGAACGGTAACAAGACAACTCACCCCGTTTCTGTTTTCCTCCCAGAATTCTCCCCCAGTGAGGGGACGGTGGGAGAGGCTGGACAGCAGACGGCTGGACTTTGAATTTCTCTAACTATAAACTTTCATGACGACAGCAGACAGCCTAAGTACAAATATAATTTATGAAAAGCTACTACAGTGAAGTCTGTTCACAGAAGTTGTTGCAGGATATGTGGGGATTATCTGATGAGGTACCATTTGAGTGGGCAAAACCTTACGTATACTAAATAATACTAAATTGTTTATAAGGTCAATATAAGTCAAGCCTTTCCACAGGAGTATCCTTTTATATTTTTTCCAAAAAGAATACAAACAGCCAATAGCATATTACAAAGTTATCCCCCTCACTGGTGAAAACTCTGTGAGGAAAAAACGGGCAAGCACCGGGGTGAGTTTGTCCAGTATTCCTTTGTACTGCTGTGTGTTTTTTTGCACACCATTTCTACCATGCCGGCTTCTACCTAGCAACCTCATGAACTCGCCTCGGAGCCTAGTGTAGGTGCTGCAGGAGATACTGATGTGTTTGTTAGTTAGTTAGTTTAATTTATTGTCCACGTGTGTAAATTCGTCTTCGGTCTCAACAGTAAAAAACAAACGGTTACAACAACAGCAACAACACTTAACACAATTATTTTCTCATGGCAAAAAAGTGCAGGACAACAGTGGCAGATACATTGGAAAAACAAACAAATCTAGCGAGACATGGTATCATTTAGTGCCTTAATGGCATTTGGGATGAAGGAATTTTTAAAAATGTTACGGTTAGCCCTTGGTACTTTGTACCGTCTACCAGAGGGAAGTAGTTCGAACTCCCTGCAGAGTGGATGAGAGGAGGTCGTTTGCTATCTTGATAG
This sequence comes from Protomyctophum bolini, assembly GCF_963924005.1. Classification (NCBI taxonomy): domain Eukaryota; kingdom Metazoa; phylum Chordata; class Actinopteri; order Myctophiformes; family Myctophidae; genus Protomyctophum; species Protomyctophum bolini. Next base: position 1,920,858 of record NC_137877.1, on the reverse strand, counting down.
CTTTTTTACGAAGTACCTCCTTGTAGATATGCAGCCTAATTGTTGCTGTCTCTTCCCAATGACTTTTGAGGCTAGGTTTACTATTCGCTGCAGCTTGCTTCTTCCTTTTACATTTAGATTGCCAAACCACATTGCCATGTTAAAAGTCAAGATTCCCTCTATCAGGTTTTTATAGACTGTTTCCATAATGTTCTTGCTCACTCTAAAGGAGTTGAGCTAAAGTTTATTTCCCCAAATACAGATCCCCTTGACAGCACTGTAGGCAGTGGATTGAGTGGACCTGTCTGCGTACAAGCCACTGTAGTCAGTGGATTGACTGGAGGCTGTCTGCGTACAAGCCACTGTAGTCAGTGGATTGAGTGGAGGCTGTCTGCGTACAAGCCACTGTAGGCAGTGGATTGAGTGGACCTGTCTGCGTACAAGCCACTGTAGTCAGTGGATTGAGTGGACCTGTCTGCGTACAAGCCGTAGTACATTCCATAGTCTTTATTTATGATGCCTCAGTGACAACGCCTCTGATGATGGGTATAAATTGCAAAGGGAAACTGGGCTGGCTGCCTGTTGTTATGTATTATTTATTAGTGGAACAACATAGATGGAGAGACATGTGTAATCATGAGAGATGGTACAGGATGCAACAGGGATTTATAATAGTACTATTATAGTTTGTCATGAATAAATTCGAATTAGACACACATGAACAAAGCTGTGGCATTTCACATCGCAGAGCTTGTTTGATGCAAGAGAACATCTTAATTCACCAGAGTAAAAGGAAAAGTGCAATTAGGTATTAAGGCTAAAGCCAGACAGACTGATATGTTGACCATTCATTAATTATCATTTTTGACGACATTGCCATTGGCACTAATGCAGCCGATGTGCCCCGATTTTAACCACAATATATATCGGTAATCGGTGTTCTAGGATTCCAAAATCAGAAGAATCTGGCATCAGTCAGGCTCTACCGGTAATTAAGGCTTTGATTGATTGATTGAAATATTTATTAACAGTTTGCAGAATTACAGTACATTTCAAGCACAAACTCAATACAAAGGCGTCATAACTTTGGCATAGTTTGGTATTCTGTCGAGTCTGAGAAGAAAAGTGTACATTCAAATATCCCTCTGTGTATTGTATCAATTCACGGTACTAATATTTGGCCTGCTGTCTGAATGTAAAAAATCTGTTTTTACAAGATTCTGCTGAACATCGTCAGACAGCAGGTGAAGGACCAGATTTTGGGTCAGATAAAAATGTGTTTTTATTCACATGTATGTAGAGAGCATCAGTCATCTCATGTAAAACGGGTCAGTGTGCTGCTGGATGACTGACTGGCTGGCTGGCTGGCTGGCTGACTGGCTGACTGACTGACTGACTGACTGACTGACTGACTGACTGACTGACTGCTGTTCTAGTTCCACAGCTCCGCGTCAAGACTGACTGACTGACTGACTGGATGCTGCTGTTCTTCAACAACATGACAAATGAAATGTCCATCTAATAGCAGACGGTACGTTCTGATCCATTCATTAAAACTCCTTCAGCGCCACCTGGTGGTCACCAGTAATGTCTTTGAGTGCCAATTCTCCCATTATAAAGAGAGAGAGAATTTGTAATTCTATTATGCATGTAATGTGCATGATGGCATCACCTGTACACCAGATTAGAGGAATTTTCAAAATATGGATGAAAATAAAATATATACTGTATATATATTTTTTTGAATTCCCAAGGGAGAGACAGACGTCTTGACGCCCGTGGCATCCATTACTTAATACTAGGCAATTAGACGTGTTGAGGTTTATGGCTACTAAACAGTTTTTTAATAGCAGACTGTATACAGTACGTTCTGATCCATTCACTGAGAAAATCTGTCTGAAGTTTCATGACTTCAAACAAGCAATCAATAAATAGAAGTGGTGTACAATATAATAACGTGTGCAAATAAATAATTGTGACATTTTCAATATATTACCATAATATTTTTTTCAAACTAATTTGAATTGCATGTGGACAGAAGAAATGTACAGTAACAGCCCATTAAATTACATTGCAGTTAATATCAGGATGTCTGAGATTACTCTCATCGTGTGCATTTAGCATTAGGAACATTAAGGCACAATAAGATCCGGTATTCTTATTTTGGCAGTGCTTGGTATCGCAGTCTCTCCTCATCTCTGACCTCAGGCTGGACGATGACCTCATCTCTGACCTCAGGCTGGACGATGACCTCATCTCTGACCTCAGGCTGGACGCTGACCTCATCTCTGACCTCAGGCTGGACGCTGACCTCATCTCTGACCTCATCCCTTCATCGACCACTCGGTTGACAGACGGTTGGTTCACGGTGCGGCGGTCTGGTGATGTCACTGTGGCATCTGGTGATGTCACTGTGGCATCTGGTGATGTCACTGTGGCATCTGGTGATGTCACTGTGGCATCTGGTGATGTCACTGTGGCATCTGGTGATGTCACTGTGGCATCTGGTGATGTCACTGTGTCATCTGGTGATGTCACTGTGTCATCTGGTGATGTCACTGTGGCATCTGGTGATGTCACTGTGTCATCTGCTAAATACCTAGATTGAATTTTCTTTCAGATAGGAGTGTAGAGAGACGAGAAGCCAAAGGCAGAGTGGAGAGCAAGGTTATAATAGTTAACTAAAACTAACTAAAAAACGCTAGAATAAAATAAACTGAAACTGTATTGTGTGTCCTCAAAACTAACTGAAATTATAGACAAAATACCCTTAGTTTTAGTTTTTATCAATATGTATATGCCTTTCGGATATTTATAATATAATCCTTTTAAATTCATTCAATTAATTTCCTCATTTCTCCAACACGTTTTATGGCAGTTTTCAGCACCGTACGGCAGCATGTAGCCACGCTAATCCTAACCCACAAATAAACCAAAGTACGAAAAAAACTATAACTAAACTATAATGAAAAGAAATAAAAACTATTATAACCTTGGTGGAGAGACGTGAGCTATTCACTGCAGTAACTAACAGGCTTCAGCCACTATACTACAGCTCCATCTCAACCAATTAGAATATTGTGTAAAAGTTCCATTTTCTTCTGTAATATAATTAAAAAAGTGAAACTTGTACATGGTCAGATTACTGTGCTTAACTGACCAGCCAACTGGCCTGACCTGAATCCCACTAGATAATCTAGGTTGTATTGTCAAGAGGAAGGTGTGAGACATAAGACTGAACAATACTAATTCATTTACAGCTGTTATCAAAGCAAACCTGGGCTTCCCGAACACCCCGACAGTGCCACAGGCTGATCATGAAATAAATTGTTCAAAAGTAGCCCAGACCAAGTATTAATTGCATACATTCATACTTTTCAGATGGTCGACATTTCTCGTTTTAAAAAAAATCAATCTATCTCAATTCATTGAGATAGGATTTTTAGATGTTCATGAGCTGTACGCCATAATCATCACGATTAAAACAAAAAACAAGGTTTTAAATACTTCACTTTATGCACAATGAATTGAGAATATATTAAAGTTTCACTTTTTTAAATTATATTACAGAAGAAAATGAACTTTTACATAACATTCCAATTCACTGAGATGGAGCTGTAAATTAGTTCTTTCATCTTTCACCCACAGAAAACCAATTTAGACGTAGCATTATGCACGGCTTCACTCTAGGAAACTACGGCATGCAAATTCTGGTATAAATTGTGTCATATTAACATAATGTTAAGGAACGTTAAGCATTAGAAAATACATCACTGGTGTATACACTGTTTAACCCATTTAGATCTGAAAACGATTTAAAAAGATGTCTTCTAATGTAATGTCTTCTAAACCTCATGTTTCTACGTCAGTGGTGCTCAACCTTTTTCACGTCAAGGACTTCCAGAATTATCTGTATGTGGCCGCGGACCCCCATCTGAAAATATGTTGTTCCAGGGACCCCCCCCCCCCCAGTAGCAAAGAAAGAATAATGTTCAAAGATCTGCACTCGCCTATTAGTCTGTATTGGCAGGGCGGTCAGCGTACCTATATCGAACACACCGAGTGCCACCCTCCTCCCGACCGATAGGGGCGCATAGTTGAAAGACAATGGCAAAATAACAGCTCGGATAGAAATGCTTTTTATTAAACAACGCGGGATGCAGCAATTCTAATCGCTGGTGCAGCCACTAACTATAACACCCGTGGGATAAATTGTGAGTACTTTATATTTGAATTCCGAATGTTTATATATATACGTAAAAGTTGTAAATGTAGCGAGCGCAAAAAACAGGGTGCAGTTAAGCCATGACTGTCATGATAATCATCATGGCAGTCATGTATCAGGGCTAGTCTGAAATGGACCTTTTTTCACTGCACTACATTTTACACGCATCTAAAAGGTCATTATAATTACCATGGGTAACGGTTATGGCTTCATCTAAATAATTCAAATGCCGTATAATATGTACAGTTATGGTTCAGTACTTAATAACTAAAGGCACTACTTGGGAACCAAAGCTAAATCTTTGTATTAAATAGAAACTAAATAGAAACCTGTTATGTTGTGGGCATGGCAGAGACTGTTGTTACATGGCCTGGCCAAGAGGTGGCACAAGCATACCAGCAGTAAAGCAAATATGGTAACTGTGCTATTTTAAGTAGAGGGCCAGGTTTTTACATGACGACAAAAACGGTCTAATATTTCCAGTGATGTCTGTAGTCGACGAAAGATGTTCGTCGACTACCTTTTCTCACTGACTGAAACTAAATGGAAACTAAATTAAAACTAAGCTATGATGACTAAAACTAAAGACTAAATATATTGACAATTTCGTCAACAAATAAAAACTAGACTAAAATGTTAGGAAGGGACTAGTGGACAAGAGATCCAGAATAAGTCTTTTTACACTTTGTTGCATGCTGAAAACAGCAGATCTACAAGCTCACAACGCGTCACGCTGCGACACGTTGTGAGCTTGTAGATCGTCTATTTTCAGCAAGTGTAAAATCACGACATAGCATCAAGGCCCGCCAAAATACGAATTTTATTCGACTAAATCAACTGTAGATTTAGTCGACTAAAATCTTATGACATTTAGTAGACTAAAACTATATAGACTAACACTAAAACATTCCGGGTGACTAAAATGTGAAAACTATTCAAGAGACTATGACAAAAACTAAAATCCAAATTTGCTGCCAAAAACACAACACTGCATTCAAGTATCGTACACTTGTTTGAAACCACCTTTGGGATTTCAACTGCTGAAGCAGTATTAAAGGAGAATTCCATGCTAGAATGCTTTCTTACCTTTCTTTGTAGTCGTTACGTCCCCACCAAAGAGGTCCAGGTGTTATTTTGTGCAAATGTTCCTTATTGGCTATTTCCCCTACCATAAGCCCTAAATGAATTGCATTGCATTGAATGGGAATTGAATGGGGCTATGGGGTGTTGTGCTAGTTTGCTTATTTCCATCGAAAGAAGTAGTAAAGTGTGCCGCTTGGGATATTATTTACATTATGAAGAGAGGATATATACAAAAAAATATATAATTTTGAGCGATGGAAATAAGTGAATTAGCATAACACCCCATAGCCCCATTCAATTCCCATTCAATTCAATGCAATTCATTTAGGGCTTATGGTAGGGGAAACAGCCAATAAGGAGCTTTTGCACAAAAAAACACCTGGACCTCTTTGGTGGGGACGTAACAGCTACAAAGAAAGGTAAGAAAGCCTTTTAGTATGGAATTCTCCTTTAAAGGGTTCAAGGACCCCACCACTGCACTAGGTTACATAAAGGGCTGTACCTGCAGCTGATCTCTTTGGACATGTAGGAGCTGAGGTGGAGGCTGGTCTTGACCCGTTTCTCCCTCTGCCGGCGGTTGCAGAACCAGACCCGGACCACCTCCTTCTCCAGGTGGAGACCCTCGGCCATCCGCACGATCTCCTGGGAGGAGGGCTTGCTCTTCTCCAGGAAGCTGCGCTCCAGAGCCTCCTTGGCGCCCAGACTGCGGGAGGAGGAGGAGTGGGTATTTTAAGCGATTAAACATGATGTAAATACAATTATTTACAGTACAGTATAGTGTACTGTGTAATATACACTATACTGCATACTTCATGTTCATTGTTACCTGATGGTGGTTCTTCGTTTCCTCTTGCGTTCGTTCATGCCCATCTTCTCGTTGTACAAAGCTGAGACAAAGGATATATTGTTACTTTACCGTATACGCACCGTACTGAATGGGATATTATACAAAACGACACAATATCAAAGAAATAAGGCTGATGATGCATATTGATCATTCAGACCAAATTGAACCATCCAAGCCTGCCTGAAAAAATATTTTTTTTTCATTTCCTGAAAAATTAACATTTTGGAGTCCTCCCGACAGCAGATATATATATATATATATATATATATATATATATATATATATATTATATATATATACTGTATGACAAATAAACCTGAACACACAGAACAGTCTGACATGATACTGATATGATATTGCATATTATGGAAACAGTCTATAAAAACCTGATTGAGGGAATCTTGACTTTTAACATGGCAATGTGGTTTGGCAATCTAAATGTAAAAGGAAGAAGCAAGCTGCAGCGAATAGTAAACCTAGCCTCAAAAGTCATTGGGAAGAGACAGCAACAATTAGGCTGCATATCTACAAGGAGGTACTTCGAACAAAAGCTATCAAGATAGCAAACGACCTCCTCTCATCCACTCTGCAGGGAGTTCCAACTACTTCCCTCTGGTAGACGGTACAAAGTACCAAGAGCTAACAGTAACATTTTTAAAAATTCTTTCATACCAAATGCCATTAAGGCACTAAATGATACCATGTCTCGCTAGATTTGTTTGTTTTCCAATGTATCTGCCACTGTTTGTCCTGCACTGTTTTGCCATGAGAAAATAATTGTGTTTAAGTGTTGTTGCTGTTGTTGTAACCGTTTGTTTTTTACTGTTTGAGACCGAAGACGAATTTCCACACGTGGACAATAAATGAAACTAACTAACTAACTCTGACTGGGACTCTGTTGGTGTGTGGAACAGTTCGACCCAACGCCGACCCAACGCCGACCTGCAGTGTGAGACTGTGACCCAACGCCGACCCAACGCCGACCCAACGCCGCCCTGCAGTGTGTGACTGTGACCCAACGCCGACCCAACGCCGCCCTGCAGTGTGAGACTGTGACCCAACGCCGACCCAACGCCGCCCTGCAGTGTGAGACTGTGACCCAACGCCGACCCAACGCCACCCTGCAGTGTGAGACTGTGACCCAACGCCGACCCAACGCCACCCTGCAGTGTGAGACTGTGACCCAACGCCGACCCAACGCCGCCCTGCAGTGTGTGACTGTGACCCAACGCCGACCCAACGCCGCCCTGCAGTGTGAGACTGTGACCCAACGCCGACCCAACGCCACCCTGCAGTGTGTGACTGTGACCCAACGCCGACCTGCAGTGTGAGACTGTGACCCAACGCCGACCCAACGCCACCCTGCAGTGTGAGACTGTGACCCAACGCCGACCCAACGCCGACCCAACGCCACCCTGCAGTGTGAGACTGTGACCCAACGCCGACCCAACGCCGCCCTGCAGTGTGAGACTGTGACCCAACGCCGACCCAACGCCGACCCAACGCCACCCTGCAGTGTGAGACTGTGACCCAACGCCGACCCAACGCCGCCCTGCAGTGTGAGACTGTGACCCAACGCCGACCCAACGCCGCCCTGCAGTGTGAGACTGTGACCCAACGCCGACCCAACGCCGCCCTGCAGTGTGAGACTGTGACCCAACGCCGACCCAACGCCGCCCTGCAGTGTGAGACTGTGACCCAACGCCGACCCAACGCCACCCTGCAGTGTGAGACTGTGACCCAACGCCGACCCAACGCCACCCTGCAGTGTGAGACTGTGACCCAACGCCGACCCAACGCCACCCTGCAGTGTGTGTGACCCACCTCCAGCCTGCTCCGCCTCCTCCAGCCACTTGGCCAGGATGGCTTTGAGCTTGCAGGCGTTCTTGAAGCTCAGCTGGAGGTTCTCGAAGCGACAGATGGTCGTCTGACTGAACTCTGAGCCGTGCACGGCAGCCAGCGCCTCGCCCACGTTGGTCTGGGTGTACCCTGCAGGTACGCGCACGCACACACACACACACACACGCACACACACACACACACACGCACGCACGCACGCACACACACACACAGTGGAAACCTCGTATGAATCTGATCTCAGGTCAGAATGGGTTAATCAGACCAGTGTGTGTCCAGTGGAAACCTCGTATAGAATCTGATCTCGGGTCAGAATGGGTTAATCAGACCAGTGTGTGTTCAGTGGAAACCTCGTATGAATCTGATCTCAGGTCAGAATGGGTTAATCAGACCAGTGTGTGTCCAGTGGAAACCTCGTGTGAATCTGATCTCAGGTCAGAATGGGTTAATCAGACCAGTGTGTGTCCAGTGGAAACCTCGTATGAATCTGATCTCAGGTCAGAATGGGTTAATCAGACCCAGTGTGTGTCCAGTGGAAACCTCGTGTGTATCTGATCTCAGGTCAGAATGGGTTAATCAGACCCAGTGTGTATGTCCAGTGGAAACCTCGTATGAATCTGATCTCAGGTCAGAATGGGTTAATCAGACCCAGTGTGTGTGTCCAGTGGAAACCTCGTGTGGATCTGATCTCAGGTCAGAATGGGTTAATCAGACCAGTGTGTGTCCAGTGGAAACCTCGTATAGAATCTGATCTCAGGTCAGAATGGGTTAACTTACCCAGTTTGATCCTGCGTAGCTTGAAGTCATTGGCGAACCTCTCCAGTTCTCGTATCTGGGGGGAGTCCATGGCGGGGGTCTCCTCCAGGGGCCTGCTGCCCCCCCC